>NC_135690.1:7305938-7543438 GCF_964276395.1 Gasterosteus aculeatus | reverse complement strand
AGTAGTTAAGTTACAGTAATGCTGTACTAGAAACCAACACATCATCGCTTGTGTGCACAGACGGCCGTTGGCAAGGAGAGCAATAAACACGGCAACAAGATCTCGTCTCTGATGCCCAGTCAGATGTCAGTGCCAGCTGCAGCGGGCGTGGTGCTTCCACAGGACATTATCCCTCAGATTGTCTTGAACGTAACAGGGAAAGACTATCCGAGTGCTGCGGAGCTGCTAAAAGGCAGCACACTGCCTCCACTGGCCGAGGTACAGCTGACTTTTCTGTTTTGTAGAAATCATAATCCAAAAATGTTGTCTATCATTTCTTTCTTCTTGTATCAGTTTGTCACATTTGAACAATATGTTTACTTCTCTCCCCTGATCTGGGTAGGTGTTGGATGATTTGGGTTTGGGACCCAGCGGCCCCCCCGTTCCGCCACCCACAACGTTCTCTGTGGTTTCTTTTCCTGAAAACAGGGAGCAATCAAACATTCAACTCACCGGTAGCTGTTTCACCTTCCTGGTTCCCTTCGGGCTGGACAAACAGGAGGAGGAGAAGAACGATTGGGTGGAAGATATGCGCGCATCAGTTGAAAAGGTGATGGTATAGTTTACACATGAATATACTTTAACACTGCAAAATTACCATTGTGGTAGTCATTCCAGAAAATGTGTTCTTGGTTTAAATATTTAATAGTACTACAAAACAAGCATTTCAGATTGAGTTTTTGTGTGCAAACTAAAGGAAGGGGCTGGTGTCGAAGGTCGCAGCAAAGCCAGCTTGACAAAAAACAAGGATATAAAGAGCAGAGAGAGTCAGAAGAGCAAGAGACAAACGCCAGACAAGACAAAGGCGAAGGGCTCTAAGCGGTCTAGCTCCCCTCGGTTTCCCCTCTCCTCCCCACCTGACTGCGCTGAACAGGACCAACACCATGAAAACGTAGAGCTGAAACGTAGCCAGAGGCAAGTTAAAACCCACGCAGACGCCACAAATAGTGTTTTATTCTTTTCTACATTGTTGTTGTTCGTACTAAGTTTATGTTTGTGTGTTTTTGCAAATGTGTTTGTGTGCAGTCTGACAACATTTCGCTGGGTTGTACCAGCGAACGGTGAGGTGGTTCTGAGGATCTGGTTCTACTCAGAAGTCCCAGGGGCGTTTGAGCAGACCTTCAACTTTGAGCTTTTGGGGACTCGGAGACGCTACCAGCTCCTCTGCAGAGGAATTGTCACCTATCCCTCCATCTGCTAAGACTACATGTCAGTCAAGATTGTTTAATAAATGTGGTGGAAAAAATGACCTATTTAGTGTGAGTCCATAAAATGCTGAGATGAAAACATCAGAAAACAGAACTTGACTTTTAAAGCTTTATACTTATATAAATAACAGTTGTGCAGCGTTCAGGCAGTCTACGTGAAAAAGAACAACTCTGAAGCAGTTGAGGTTGTCTAATTAACAGATACAGAAACACAGGAGGTGGGCGATTTACACCCTGCTACACAGTCCACTTGTACACTACAACGTCGCCATGCAATTTTCAAAGAGGAAGAAACAGACATCCTTTGAAAGTCTGCTTTGCTCCATGAAAATTACAAGACTTGCCATGGAGCAGAGTCAGATATCCGTATAGCCCCCGCATGTGAACTGCGGTCAAAGAACCTGTCCACTTGCCATTGCACCACTTCATTTAGACCGACCAAGCACAGAAAAGGGCAATCCTAAAACGTTTCATTGTAATAATACATTGAGGATAAAAGACAAAAGGCAACAGAAAACAAGCAAAAACATCAATTTGGACATTGGTTTTGGTTGGGGAAATTTGCACTCTTTGGGCAGAATTCTTACCTGCAAGTCTGCTTTGCTCCGTGAAAAGTACAAGACTTGCCATGGAGAAGAGTCATATCAAATATCAAAGAACCTGTCCACTTGCCATTGCACCACTTCATTCAGACATTTAGGCCGACCAAGCACAGAAAAGGGCAATCCTAAAACCTTTCATTGTAATAATTCATTGAGGACAAAAGGCAACAGAAAACAAGCCAAAACATCAATTTGGACATTGGTGGTAGATGTAATAGTCACTGAAAGATCAATAGGGGGTTTACTTGTCAAGGCAGAGGGGCGCTGTGTAAAGTCCCTGAAGAAGCCCTTTGGGTTATCCGTTTATAAATCGCCGTACCCCGTGCTGCTCTTTACTTCGTGGCAACGTGAACTCCTACACTGCAACTTGAACTCCTACGCTGGAAATATGTACACAGAGAAGCCTTTGTGCCTCGTTGGCGCAGTAGGCAGCGCGTCAGTCTCATAATCTGAAGGCCGTGAGTTCGACCCTCACACGGGGCAGGGTTTTTATCCCCCTTTCCTCAATTTCTTTATGCCCGGAGACACAAATAATAAGTAGAGCTTCTTCTGTCAGCAGTAAAACACTCTCATTTGTCTTGGAGATCTCGCCCCTCACGCAGACCTGGTGAGTTGGCTCGTTTTTGTCTTCATCCGTGGGTTCCATGGTGTAATGGTCAGCACTCTGGACTCTGAATCCAGTAATCCGAGTTCAAGTCTCGGTGGAACCTTCCTGTCAGCTGTTTTGGGTGGGGAAATTTGCACTCTTTGGGCAGAATTCTTACCTGCAAGTCTGCTTTGCTCCGTGAAAAGTACAAGACTTGCCATGGAGAAGAGTCATATCAAATATCAAAGAACCTGTCCACTTGCCATTGCACCACTTCATTCAGTCCTTTAGGCCGACCAAGCACAGAAAAGGGCAATCCTAAAACCTTTCATTGTAATAATACATTGAGGACATAAGGCAACAGAAAACAAGCCAAAACATCAATTTGGACATTGGTGGTAGATGTAATAGTCACTGAAAGATCAATAGGGGGTTTACTTGTCAAGGCAGAGGGGCGCTGTGTAAAGTCCCTGAAGAAGCCCTTTGGGTTATCCGTTTATAAATTGCCGTACCCCGTGCTGCTCTTTACTTCGTGGCAACTTGAACTCCTACCCTGGAAATATGTACACAGAGAAGCCTTTGTGCCTCGTTGGCGCAGTAGGCAGCGCGTCAGTCTCATAATCTGAAGGCCGTGAGTTTGACCCTCACACGGGGCAGGCTTTTTAATCCTCAATTTCTTTATGCCCGGAGACACAAATAATAAGTAGAGCTTCTTCTGTCAGCAGTAAAACACTCTCATTTGTCTTGGAGATCTCGCCCCTCACGCAGACCTGGTGAGTTGGCTCGTTTTTGTCTTCATCCGTGGGTTCCATGTGTAATGGTCAGCACTCTGGACTCTGAATCCAGTAATCTGAGTTCAAGTCTCGGTGGAACCTTCCTGTAAGCTGTTTTGGGTGGGGAAATTTGGACTCTTTGGGCAGAATTCTTACCTGCAAGTCTGCTTTGCTCCGTGAAAAGTACAAGACTTGCCATGGAGAAGAGTCATATCAAATTGCACCACTTCATTCAGACATTTAGGCCGACCAAGCACAGAAAAGGGCAATCCTAAAACCTTTCATTGTAATAATACATTGAGGACAAAAGGCAACAGAAAACAAGCCAAAACATCAATTTGGACATTGGTGGTAGATGTAATAGTCACTGAAAGATCAATAGGGGGTTTACTTGTCAAGGCAGAGGGGCGCTGTGTAAAGTCCCTGAAGAAGCCCTTTGGGTTATCCGTTTATAAATCGCCGTACCCCGTGCTGCTCTTTACTTCGTGGCAACGTGAACTCCTACACTGCAACTTGAACTCCTACGCTGGAAATATGTTCACAGAGAATCCTTTGTGCCTCGTTGGCGCAGTAGGCAGCGCGTCAGTCTCATAATCTGAAGGCCGTGAGTTCGACCCTCACACGGGGCAGGCTTTTTAATCCTCAATTTCTTTATGCCCGGAGACACAAATAATAAGTAGAGCTTCTTCTGTCAGCAGTAAAACACTCTCATTTGTCTTGGAGATCTCGCCCCTCACGCAGACCTGGTGAGTTGGCTCGTTTTTGTATTCATCCGTGGGTTCCATGGTGTAATGGTCAGCACTCTGGACTCTGAATCCAGTAATCTGAGTTCAAGTCTCGGTGGAACCTTCCTGTCAGCTGTTTTGGGTGGGGAAATTTGGACTCTTTGGGCAGAATTCTTACCTGCAAGTCTGCTTTGCTCCGTGAAAAGTACAAGACTTGCCATGGAGAAGAGTCATATCAAATTGCACCACTTCATTCAGACATTTAGGCCGACCAAGCACAGAAAAGGGCAATCCTAAAACCTTTCATTGTAATAATACATTGAGGACAAAAGGCAACAGAAAACAAGCCAAAACATCAATTTGGACATTGGTGGTAGATGTAATAGTCACTGAAAGATCAATAGGGGGTTTACTTGTCAAGGCAGAGGGGCGCTGTGTAAAGTCCCTGAAGAAGCCCTTTGGGTTATCCGTTTATAAATCGCCGTACCCCGTGCTGCTCTTTACTTCGTGGCAACTTGAACTCCTACACTGCAACTTGAACTCCTAACCTGGAAATATGTACACAGAGAAGCCTTTGTGCCTCGTTGGCGCAGTAGGCAGCGCGTCAGTCTCATAATCTGAAGGCCGTGAGTTCGACCCTCACACGGGGCAGGGTTTTTAATCCCCCTTTCCTCAATTTCTTTATGCCCGGAGACACAAATAACAAGTCTGCTTTGCTCCGTGAAAAGTACAAGACTTGCCATGGAGAAGAGTCATATCAAATTGCACCACTTCATTCAGACAATTAGGCCGACCAAGCACAGAAAAGGGCAATCCTAAAACCTTTCATTGTAATAATACATTGAGGACAAAAGGCAACAGTAAACAAGCCAAAACATCAATTTGGACATTGGTGGTAGATGTAATAGTCACTGAAAGATCAATAGGGGGTTTACTTGTCAAGGCAGAGGGGCGCTGTGTAAAGTCCCTGAAGAAGCCCTTTGGGTTATCCGTTTATAAATCGCCGTACCCCGTGCTGCTCTTTACTTCGTGGCAACTTGAACTCCTACACTGCAACTTGAACTCCTAAGCTGGAAATATGTACACAGAGAAGCCTTTGTGCCTCGTTGGCGCAGTAGGCAGCGCGTCAGTCTCATAATCTGAAGGCCGTGAGTTCGACCCTCACACGGGGCAGGGTTTTTAATCCCCCTTTCCTCAATTTCTTTATGCCCGGAGACACAAATAACAAGTCTGCTTTGCTCCGTGAAAAGTACAAGACTTGCCATGGAGAAGAGTCATATCAAATTGCACCACTTCATTCAGACATTTAGGCCGACCAAGCACAGAAAAGGGCAATCCTAAAACCTTTCATTGTAATAATACATTGAGGACAAAAGGCAACAGTAAACAAGCCAAAACATCAATTTGGACATTGGTGGTAGATGTAATAGTCACTGAAAGATCAATAGGGGGTTTACTTGTCAAGGCAGAGGGGCGCTGTGTAAAGTCCCTGAAGAAGCCCTTTGGGTTATCCGTTTATAAATCGCCGTACCCCGTGCTGCTCTTTACTTCGTGGCAACTTGAACTCCTACACTGCAACTTGAACTCCTAAGCTGGAAATATGTACACAGAGAAGCCTTTGTGCCTCGTTGGCGCAGTAGGCAGCGCGTCAGTCTCATAATCTGAAGGCCGTGAGTTCGACCCTCACACGGGGCAGGGTTTTTAATCCCCCTTTCCTCAATTTCTTTATGCCCGGAGACACAAATAATAAGTAGAGCTTCTTCTGTCAGCAGTAAAACACTCTCATTTGTCTTGGAGATCTCGCCCCTCACGCAGACCTGGTGAGTTGGCTCGTTTTTGTATTCATCCGTGGGTTCCATGGTGTAATGGTCAGCACTCTGGACTCTGAATCCAGTGATCTGAGTTCAAGTCTCGGTGGAACCTTCCTGTCAGCTGTTTTGGGTGGGGAAATTTGGACTCTTTGGGCAGAATTCTTACCTGCAAGTCTGCTTTGCTCCGTGAAAAGTACAAGACTTGCCATGGAGAAGAGTCATATCAAATTGCACCACTTCATTCAGACATTTAGGCCGACCAAGCACAGAAAAGGGCAATCCTAAAACCTTTCATTGTAATAATACATTGAGGACAAAAGGCAACAGATAACAAGCCAAAACATCAATTTGGACATTGGTGGTAGATGTAATAGTCACTGAAAGATCAATAGGGGGTTTACTTGTCAAGGCAGAGGGGCGCTGTGTAAAGTCCCTGAAGAAGCCCTTTGGGTTATCCGTTTATAAATCGCCGTACCCCGTGCTGCTCTTTACTTCGTGGCAACTTGAACTCCTACACTGCAACTTGAACTCCTAAGCTGGAAATGTGTACACAGAGAAGCCTTTGTGCCTCGTTGGCGCAGTAGGCAGCGCGTCAGTCTCATAATCTGAAGGCCGTGAGTTCGACCCTCACACGGGGCAGGGTTTTTAATCCCCCTTTCCTCAATTTCTTTATGCCCGGAGACACAAATAATAAGTAGAGCTTCTTCTGTCAGCAGTAAAACACTCTCATTTGTCTTGGAGATCTCGCCCCTCACGCAGACCTGGTGAGTTGGCTCGTTTTTGTCTTCATCCGTGGGTTCCATGGTGTAATGGTCAGCACTCTGGACTCTGAATCCAGTAATCCGAGTTCAAGTCTCGGTGGAACCTTCCTGTCAGCTGTTTTGGGTGGGGAAATTTGGACTCTTTGGGCAGAATTCTTACCTGCAAGTCTGCTTTGCTCCGTGAAAAGTACAAGACTTGCCATGGAGAAGAGTCATATCAAATTGCACCACTTCATTCAGACATTTAGGCCGACCAAGCACAGAAAAGGGCAATCCTAAAACCTTTCATTGTAATAATACATTGAGGACAAAAGGCAACAGAAAACAAGCCAAAACATCAATTTGGACATTGGTGGTAGATGTAATAGTCACTGAAAGATCAATAGGGGGTTTACTTGTCAAGGCAGAGGGGCGCTGTGTAAAGTCCCTGAAGAAGCCCTTTGGGTTATCCGTTTATAAATCGCCGTACCCCGTGCTGCTCTTTACTTCGTGGCAACTTGAACTCCTACACTGCAACTTGAACTCCTAAGCTGGAAATATGTACACAGAGAAGCCTTTGTGCCTCGTTGGCGCAGTAGGCAGCGCGTCAGTCTCATAATCTGAAGGCCGTGAGTTCGACCCTCACACGGGGCAGGGTTTTTAATCCCCCTTTCCTCAATTTCTTTATGCCCGGAGACACAAATAATAAGTAGAGCTTCTTCTGTCAGCAGTAAAACACTCTCATTTGTCTTGGAGATCTCGCCCCTCACGCAGACCTGGTGAGTTGGCTCGTTTTTGTCTTCATCCGTGGGTTCCATGGTGTAATGGTCAGCACTCTGGACTCTGAATCCAGGACAAAAATAACACAAATAACAAGTCTGCTTTGCTCCGTGAAAAGTACAAGACTTGCCATGGAGAAGAGTCATATCAAATTGCACCACTTCATTCAGACATTTAGGCCGACCAAGCACAGAAAAGGGCAATCCTAAAACCTTTCATTGTAATAATACATTGAGGACAAAAGGCAACAGTAAACAAGCCAAAACATCAATTTGGACATTGGTGGTAGATGTAATAGTCACTGAAAGATCAATAGGGGGTTTACTTGTCAAGGCAGAGGGGCGCTGTGTAAAGTCCCTGAAGAAGCCCTTTGGGTTATCCGTTTATAAATCGCCGTACCCCGTGCTGCTCTTTACTTCGTGGCAACTTGAACTCCTACACTGCAACTTGAACTCCTAAGCTGGAAATATGTACACAGAGAAGCCTTTGTGCCTCGTTGGCGCAGTAGGCAGCGCGTCAGTCTCATAATCTGAAGGCCGTGAGTTCGACCCTCACACGGGGCAGGGTTTTTAATCCCCCTTTCCTCAATTTCTTTATGCCCGGAGACACAAATAATAAGTAGAGCTTCTTCTGTCAGCAGTAAAACACTCTCATTTGTCTTGGAGATCTCGCCCCTCACGCAGACCTGGTGAGTTGGCTCGTTTTTGTATTCATCCGTGGGTTCCATGGTGTAATGGTCAGCACTCTGGACTCTGAATCCAGTGATCTGAGTTCAAGTCTCGGTGGAACCTTCCTGTCAGCTGTTTTGGGTGGGGAAATTTGGACTCTTTGGGCAGAATTCTTACCTGCAAGTCTGCTTTGCTCCGTGAAAAGTACAAGACTTGCCATGGAGAAGAGTCATATCAAATTGCACCACTTCATTCAGACATTTAGGCCGACCAAGCACAGAAAAGGGCAATCCTAAAACCTTTCATTGTAATAATACATTGAGGACAAAAGGCAACAGAAAACAAGCCAAAACATCAATTTGGACATTGGTGGTAGATGTAATAGTCACTGAAAGATCAATAGGGGGTTTACTTGTCAAGGCAGAGGGGCGCTGTGTAAAGTCCCTGAAGAAGCCCTTTGGGTTATCCGTTTATAAATCGCCGTACCCCGTGCTGCTCTTTACTTCGTGGCAACTTGAACTCCTACACTGCAACTTGAACTCCTAAGCTGGAAATATGTACACAGAGAAGCCTTTGTGCCTCGTTGGCGCAGTAGGCAGCGCGTCAGTCTCATAATCTGAAGGCCGTGAGTTCGACCCTCACACGGGGCAGGGTTTTTAATCCCCCTTTCCTCAATTTCTTTATGCCCGGAGACACAAATAATAAGTAGAGCTTCTTCTGTCAGCAGTAAAACACTCTCATTTGTCTTGGAGATCTCGCCCCTCACGCAGACCTGGTGAGTTGGCTCGTTTTTGTCTTCATCCGTGGGTTCCATGGTGTAATGGTCAGCACTCTGGACTCTGAATCCAGGACAAAAATAACACAAATAACAAGTCTGCTTTGCTCCGTGAAAAGTACAAGACTTGCCATGGAGAAGAGTCATATCAAATTGCACCACTTCATTCAGACATTTAGGCCGACCAAGCACAGAAAAGGGCAATCCTAAAACCTTTCATTGTAATAATACATTGAGGACAAAAGGCAACAGTAAACAAGCCAAAACATCAATTTGGACATTGGTGGTAGATGTAATAGTCACTGAAAGATCAATAGGGGGTTTACTTGTCAAGGCAGAGGGGCGCTGTGTAAAGTCCCTGAAGAAGCCCTTTGGGTTATCCGTTTATAAATCGCCGTACCCCGTGCTGCTCTTTACTTCGTGGCAACTTGAACTCCTACACTGCAACTTGAACTCCTAAGCTGGAAATATGTACACAGAGAAGCCTTTGTGCCTCGTTGGCGCAGTAGGCAGCGCGTCAGTCTCATAATCTGAAGGCCGTGAGTTCGACCCTCACACGGGGCAGGGTTTTTAATCCCCCTTTCCTCAATTTCTTTATGCCCGGAGACACAAATAATAAGTAGAGCTTCTTCTGTCAGCAGTAAAACACTCTCATTTGTCTTGGAGATCTCGCCCCTCACGCAGACCTGGTGAGTTGGCTCGTTTTTGTATTCATCCGTGGGTTCCATGGTGTAATGGTCAGCACTCTGGACTCTGAATCCAGTGATCTGAGTTCAAGTCTCGGTGGAACCTTCCTGTCAGCTGTTTTGGGTGGGGAAATTTGGACTCTTTGGGCAGAATTCTTACCTGCAAGTCTGCTTTGCTCCGTGAAAAGTACAAGACTTGCCATGGAGAAGAGTCATATCAAATTGCACCACTTCATTCAGACATTTAGGCCGACCAAGCACAGAAAAGGGCAATCCTAAAACCTTTCATTGTAATAATACATTGAGGACAAAAGGCAACAGAAAACAAGCCAAAACATCAATTTGGACATTGGTGGTAGATGTAATAGTCACTGAAAGATCAATAGGGGGTTTACTTGTCAAGGCAGAGGGGCGCTGTGTAAAGTCCCTGAAGAAGCCCTTTGGGTTATCCGTTTATAAATCGCCGTACCCCGTGCTGCTCTTTACTTCGTGGCAACTTGAACTCCTACACTGCAACTTGAACTCCTAAGCTGGAAATATGTACACAGAGAAGCCTTTGTGCCTCGTTGGCGCAGTAGGCAGCGTGTCAGTCTCATAATCTGAAGGCTGTGAGTTCGACCCTCACACGGGGCAGGGTTTTTAATCCCCCTTTCCTCAATTTCTTTATGCCCGGAGACACAAATAATAAGTAGAACTTCTTCTGTCAGCAGTAAAACACTCTCATTTGTCTTGGAGATCTCGCCCCTCACGCAGACCTGGTGAGTTGGCTCGTTTTTGTATTCATCCGTGGGTTCCATGGTGTAATGGTCAGCACTCTGGACTCTGAATCCAGTAATCTGAGTTCAAGTCTCGGTGGAACCTTCCTGTCAGCTGTTTTGGGTGGGGAAATTTGGACTCTTTGGGCAGAATTCTTACCTGCAAGTCTGCTTTGCTCCGTGAAAAGTACAAGACTTGCCATGGAGAAGAGTCATATCAAATTGCACCACTTCATTCAGACATTTAGGCCGACCAAGCACAGAAAAGGGCAATCCTAAAACCTTTCATTGTAATAATACATTGAGGACAAAAGGCAACAGAAAACAAGCCAAAACATCAATTTGGACATTGGTGGTAGATGTAATAGTCACTGAAAGATCAATAGGGGGTTTACTTGTCAAGGCAGAGGGGCGCTGTGTAAAGTCCCTGAAGAAGCCCTTTGGGTTATCCGTTTATAAATCGCCGTACCCCGTGCTGCTCTTTACTTCGTGGCAACTTGAACTCCTACACTGCAACTTGAACTCCTAAGCTGGAAATATGTACACAGAGAAGCCTTTGTGCCTCGTTGGCGCAGTAGGCAGCGCGTCAGTCTCATAATCTGAAGGCCGTGAGTTCGACCCTCACACGGGGCAGGGTTTTTAATCCCCCTTTCCTCAATTTCTTTATGCCCGGAGACACAAATAACAAGTCTGCTTTGCTCCGTGAAAAGTACAAGACTTGCCATGGAGAAGAGTCATATCAAATTGCACCACTTCATTCAGACATTTAGGCCGACCAAGCACAGAAAAGGGCAATCCTAAAACCTTTCATTGTAATAATACATTGAGGACAAAAGGCAACAGAAAACAAGCCAAAACATCAATTTGGACATTGGTGGTAGATGTAATAGTCACTGAAAGATCAATAGGGGGTTTACTTGTCAAGGCAGAGGGGCGCTGTGTAAAGTCCCTGAAGAAGCCCTTTGGGTTATCCGTTTATAAATCGCCGTACCCCGTGCTGCTCTTTACTTCGTGGCAACTTGAACTCCTACACTGCAACTTGAACTCCTAAGCTGGAAATATGTACACAGAGAAGCCTTTGTGCCTCGTTGGCGCAGTAGGCAGCGCGTCAGTCTCATAATCTGAAGGCCGTGAGTTCGACCCTCACACGGGGCAGGGTTTTTAAACCCCCTTTCCTCAATTTATTTATGCCCGGAGACACAAATAATAAGTAGAGCTTCTTCTGTCAGCAGTAAAACACTCTCATTTGTCTTGGAGATCTCGCCCCTCACGCAGACCTGGTGAGTTGGCTCGTTTTTGTCTTCATCCGTGGGTTCCATGTGTAATGGTCAGCACTCTGGACTCTGAATCCAGTAATCTGAGTTCAAGTCTCGGTGGAACCTTCCTGTAAGCTGTTTTGGGTGGGGAAATTTGGACTCTTTGGGCAGAATTCTTACCTGCAAGTCTGCTTTGCTCCGTGAAAAGTACAAGACTTGCCATGGAGAAGAGTCATATCAAATTGCACCACTTCATTCAGACATTTAGGCCGACCAAGCACAGAAAAGGGCAATCCTAAAACCTTTCATTGTAATAATACATTGAGGACAAAAGGCAACAGAAAACAAGCCAAAACATCAATTTGGACATTGGTGGTAGATGTAATAGTCACTGAAAGATCAATAGGGGGTTTACTTGTCAAGGCAGAGGGGCGCTGTGTAAAGTCCCTGAAGAAGCCCTTTGGGTTATCCGTTTATAAATCGCCGTACCCCGTGCTGCTCTTTACTTCGTGGCAACTTGAACTCCTACACTGCAACTTGAACTCCTAAGCTGGAAATATGTACACAGAGAAGCCTTTGTGCCTCGTTGGCGCAGTAGGCAGCGCGTCAGTCTCATAATCTGAAGGCCGTGAGTTCGACCCTCACACGGGGCAGGGTTTTTAATCCCCCTTTCCTCAATTTCTTTATGCCCGGAGACACAAATAACAAGTCTGCTTTGCTCCGTGAAAAGTACAAGACTTGCCATGGAGAAGAGTCATATCAAATTGCACCACTTCATTCAGACATTTAGGCCGACCAAGCACAGAAAAGGGCAATCCTAAAACCTTTCATTGTAATAATACATTGAGGACAAAAGGCAACAGAAAACAAGCCAAAACATCAATTTGGACATTGGTGGTAGATGTAATAGTCACTGAAAGATCAATAGGGGGTTTACTTGTCAAGGCAGAGGGGCGCTGTGTAAAGTCCCTGAAGAAGCCCTTTGGGTTATCCGTTTATAAATCGCCGTACCCCGTGCTGCTCTTTACTTCGTGGCAACTTGAACTCCTACACTGCAACTTGAACTCCTAAGCTGGAAATATGTACACAGAGAAGCCTTTGTGCCTCGTTGGCGCAGTAGGCAGCGCGTCAGTCTCATAATCTGAAGGCCGTGAGTTCGACCCTCACACGGGGCAGGGTTTTTAAACCCCCTTTCCTCAATTTATTTATGCCCGGAGACACAAATAATAAGTAGAGCTTCTTCTGTCAGCAGTAAAACACTCTCATTTGTCTTGGAGATCTCGCCCCTCACGCAGACCTGGTGAGTTGGCTCGTTTTTGTCTTCATCCGTGGGTTCCATGTGTAATGGTCAGCACTCTGGACTCTGAATCCAGTAATCTGAGTTCAAGTCTCGGTGGAACCTTCCTGTAAGCTGTTTTGGGTGGGGAAATTTGGACTCTTTGGGCAGAATTCTTACCTGCAAGTCTGCTTTGCTCCGTGAAAAGTACAAGACTTGCCATGGAGAAGAGTCATATCAAATTGCACCACTTCATTCAGACATTTAGGCCGACCAAGCACAGAAAAGGGCAATCCTAAAACCTTTCATTGTAATAATACATTGAGGACAAAAGGCAACAGAAAACAAGCCAAAACATCAATTTGGACATTGGTGGTAGATGTAATAGTCACTGAAAGATCAATAGGGGGTTACTTGTCAAGGCAGAGGGGCGCTGTGTAAAGTCCCTGAAGAAGCCCTTTGGGTTATCCGTTTATAAATCGCCGTACCCCGTGCTGCTCTTTACTTCGTGGCAACTTGAACTCCTACACTGCAACTTGAACTCCTAAGCTGGAAATATGTACACAGAGACGCCTTTGTGCCTCGTTGGCGCAGTAGGCAGCGCGTCAGTCTCATAATCTGAAGGCCGTGAGTTCGACCCTCACACGGGGCAGGGTTTTTAAACCCCCTTTCCTCAATTTATTTATGCCCGGAGACACAAATAATAAGTAGAGCTTCTTCTGTCAGCAGTAAAACACTCTCATTTGTCTTGGAGATCTCGCCCCTCACGCAGACCTGGTGAGTTGGCTCGTTTTTGTCTTCATCCGTGGGTTCCATGTGTAATGGTCAGCACTCTGGACTCTGAATCCAGTAATCTGAGTTCAAGTCTCGGTGGAACCTTCCTGTAAGCTGTTTTGGGTGGGGAAATTTGGACTCTTTGGGCAGAATTCTTACCTGCAAGTCTGCTTTGCTCCGTGAAAAGTACAAGACTTGCCATGGAGAAGAGTCATATCAAATTGCACCACTTCATTCAGACATTTAGGCCGACCAAGCACAGAAAAGGGCAATCCTAAAACCTTTCATTGTAATAATACATTGAGGACAAAAGGCAACAGAAAACAAGCCAAAACATCAATTTGGACATTGGTGGTAGATGTAATAGTCACTGAAAGATCAATAGGGGGTTTACTTGTCAAGGCAGAGGGGCGCTGTGTAAAGTCCCTGAAGAAGCCCTTTGGGTTATCCGTTTATAAATCGCCGTACCCCGTGCTGCTCTTTACTTCGTGGCAACTTGAACTCCTACACTGCAACTTGAACTCCTAAGCTGGAAATATGTACACAGAGAAGCCTTTGTGCCTCGTTGGCGCAGTAGGCAGCGCGTCAGTCTCATAATCTGAAGGCCGTGAGTTCGACCCTCACACGGGGCAGGGTTTTTAATCCCCCTTTCCTCAATTTCTTTATGCCCGGAGACACAAATAACAAGTCTGCTTTGCTCCGTGAAAAGTACAAGACTTGCCATGGAGAAGAGTCATATCAAATTGCACCACTTCATTCAGACATTTAGGCCGACCAAGCACAGAAAAGGGCAATCCTAAAACCTTTCATTGTAATAATACATTGAGGACAAAAGGCAACAGAAAACAAGCCAAAACATCAATTTGGACATTGGTGGTAGATGTAATAGTCACTGAAAGATCAATAGGGGGTTTACTTGTCAAGGCAGAGGGGCGCTGTGTAAAGTCCCTGAAGAAGCCCTTTGGGTTATCCGTTTATAAATCGCCGTACCCCGTGCTGCTCTTTACTTCGTGGCAACTTGAACTCCTACACTGCAACTTGAACTCCTAAGCTGGAAATATGTACACAGAGAAGCCTTTGTGCCTCGTTGGCGCAGTAGGCAGCGCGTCAGTCTCATAATCTGAAGGCCGTGAGTTCGACCCTCACACGGGGCAGGGTTTTTAAACCCCCTTTCCTCAATTTATTTATGCCCGGAGACACAAATAATAAGTAGAGCTTCTTCTGTCAGCAGTAAAACACTCTCATTTGTCTTGGAGATCTCGCCCCTCACGCAGACCTGGTGAGTTGGCTCGTTTTTGTCTTCATCCGTGGGTTCCATGTGTAATGGTCAGCACTCTGGACTCTGAATCCAGTAATCTGAGTTCAAGTCTCGGTGGAACCTTCCTGTAAGCTGTTTTGGGTGGGGAAATTTGGACTCTTTGGGCAGAATTCTTACCTGCAAGTCTGCTTTGCTCCGTGAAAAGTACAAGACTTGCCATGGAGAAGAGTCATATCAAATTGCACCACTTCATTCAGACATTTAGGCCGACCAAGCACAGAAAAGGGCAATCCTAAAACCTTTCATTGTAATAATACATTGAGGACAAAAGGCAACAGAAAACAAGCCAAAACATCAATTTGGACATTGGTGGTAGATGTAATAGTCACTGAAAGATCAATAGGGGGTTACTTGTCAAGGCAGAGGGGCGCTGTGTAAAGTCCCTGAAGAAGCCCTTTGGGTTATCCGTTTATAAATCGCCGTACCCCGTGCTGCTCTTTACTTCGTGGCAACTTGAACTCCTACACTGCAACTTGAACTCCTAAGCTGGAAATATGTACACAGAGAAGCCTTTGTGCCTCGTTGGCGCAGTAGGCAGCGCGTCAGTCTCATAATCTGAAGGCCGTCAGTTCGACCCTCACACGGGGCAGGGTTTTTAAACCCCCTTTCCTCAATTTATTTATGCCCGGAGACACAAATAATAAGTAGAGCTTCTTCTGTCAGCAGTAAAACACTCTCATTTGTCTTGGAGATCTCGCCCCTCACGCAGACCTGGTGAGTTGGCTCGTTTTTGTCTTCATCCGTGGGTTCCATGTGTAATGGTCAGCACTCTGGACTCTGAATCCAGTAATCTGAGTTCAAGTCTCGGTGGAACCTTCCTGTAAGCTGTTTTGGGTGGGGAAATTTGGACTCTTTGGGCAGAATTCTTACCTGCAAGTCTGCTTTGCTCCGTGAAAAGTACAAGACTTGCCATGGAGAAGAGTCATATCAAATTGCACCACTTCATTCAGACATTTAGGCCGACCAAGCACAGAAAAGGGCAATCCTAAAACCTTTCATTGTAATAATACATTGAGGACAAAAGGCAACAGAAAACAAGCCAAAACATCAATTTGGACATTGGTGGTAGATGTAATAGTCACTGAAAGATCAATAGGGGGTTTACTTGTCAAGGCAGAGGGGCGCTGTGTAAAGTCCCTGAAGAAGCCCTTTGGGTTATCCGTTTATAAATCGCCGTACCCCGTGCTGCTCTTTACTTCGTGGCAACTTGAACTCCTACACTGCAACTTGAACTCCTAACCTGGAAATATGTACACAGAGAAGCCTTTGTGCCTCGTTGGCGCAGTAGGCAGCGCGTCAGTCTCATAATCTGAAGGCCGTGAGTTCGACCCTCACACGGGGCAGGGTTTTTAATCCCCCTTTCCTCAATTTCTTTATGCCCGGAGACACAAATAACAAGTCTGCTTTGCTCCGTGAAAAGTACAAGACTTGCCATGGAGAAGAGTCATATCAAATTGCACCACTTCATTCAGACATTTAGGCCGACCAAGCACAGAAAAGGGCAATCCTAAAACCTTTCATTGTAATAATACATTGAGGACAAAAGGCAACAGTAAACAAGCCAAAACATCAATTTGGACATTGGTGGTAGATGTAATAGTCACTGAAAGATCAATAGGGGGTTTACTTGTCAAGGCAGAGGGGCGCTGTGTAAAGTCCCTGAAGAAGCCCTTTGGGTTATCCGTTTATAAATCGCCGTACCCCGTGCTGCTCTTTACTTCGTGGCAACTTGAACTCCTACACTGCAACTTGAACTCCTAAGCTGGAAATATGTACACAGAGAAGCCTTTGTGCCTCGTTGGCGCAGTAGGCAGCGCGTCAGTCTCATAATCTGAAGGCCGTGAGTTCGACCCTCACACGGGGCAGGGTTTTTAATCCCCCTTTCCTCAATTTCTTTATGCCCGGAGACACAAATAATAAGTAGAGCTTCTTCTGTCAGCAGTAAAACACTCTCATTTGTCTTGGAGATCTCGCCCCTCACGCAGACCTGGTGAGTTGGCTCGTTTTTGTATTCATCCGTGGGTTCCATGGTGTAATGGTCAGCACTCTGGACTCTGAATCCAGTGATCTGAGTTCAAGTCTCGGTGGAACCTTCCTGTCAGCTGTTTTGGGTGGGGAAATTTGGACTCTTTGGGCAGAATTCTTACCTGCAAGTCTGCTTTGCTCCGTGAAAAGTACAAGACTTGCCATGGAGAAGAGTCATATCAAATTGCACCACTTCATTCAGACATTTAGGCCGACCAAGCACAGAAAAGGGCAATCCTAAAACCTTTCATTGTAATAATACATTGAGGACAAAAGGCAACAGAAAACAAGCCAAAACATCAATTTGGACATTGGTGGTAGATGTAATAGTCACTGAAAGATCAATAGGGGGTTTACTTGTCAAGGCAGAGGGGCGCTGTGTAAAGTCCCTGAAGAAGCCCTTTGGGTTAACCGTTTATAAATCGCCGTACCCCGTGCTGCTCTTTACTTCGTGGCAACTTGAACTCCTACACTGCAACTTGAACTCCTAAGCTGGAAATATGTACACAGAGAAGCCTTTGTGCCTCGTTGGCGCAGTAGGCAGCGTGTCAGTCTCATAATCTGAAGGCTGTGAGTTCGACCCTCACACGGGGCAGGGTTTTTAATCCCCCTTTCCTCAATTTCTTTATGCCCGGAGACACAAATAATAAGTAGAGCTTCTTCTGTCAGCAGTAAAACACTCTCATTTGTCTTGGAGATCTCGCCCCTCACGCAGACCTGGTGAGTTGGCTCGTTTTTGTATTCATCCGTGGGTTCCATGGTGTAATGGTCAGCACTCTGGACTCTGAATCCAGTAATCTGAGTTCAAGTCTCGGTGGAACCTTCCTGTCAGCTGTTTTGGGTGGGGAAATTTGGACTCTTTGGGCAGAATTCTTACCTGCAAGTCTGCTTTGCTCCGTGAAAAGTACAAGACTTGCCATGGAGAAGAGTCATATCAAATTGCACCACTTCATTCAGACATTTAGGCCGACCAAGCACAGAAAAGGGCAATCCTAAAACCTTTCATTGTAATAATACATTGAGGACAAAAGGCAACAGAAAACAAGCCAAAACATCAATTTGGACATTGGTGGTAGATGTAATAGTCACTGAAAGATCAATAGGGGGTTTACTTGTCAAGGCAGAGGGGCGCTGTGTAAAGTCCCTGAAGAAGCCCTTTGGGTTATCCGTTTATAAATCGCCGTACCCCGTGCTGCTCTTTACTTCGTGGCAACTTGAACTCCTACACTGCAACTTGAACTCCTAAGCTGGAAATATGTACACAGAGAAGCCTTTGTGCCTCGTTGGCGCAGTAGGCAGCGCGTCAGTCTCATAATCTGAAGGCCGTGAGTTCGACCCTCACACGGGGCAGGGTTTTTAATCCCCCTTTCCTCAATTTCTTTATGCCCGGAGACACAAATAACAAGTCTGCTTTGCTCCGTGAAAAGTACAAGACTTGCCATGGAGAAGAGTCATATCAAATTGCACCACTTCATTCAGACATTTAGGCCGACCAAGCACAGAAAAGGGCAATCCTAAAACCTTTCATTGTAATAATACATTGAGGACAAAAGGCAACAGAAAACAAGCCAAAACATCAATTTGGACATTGGTGGTAGATGTAATAGTCACTGAAAGATCAATAGGGGGTTACTTGTCAAGGCAGAGGGGCGCTGTGTAAAGTCCCTGAAGAAGCCCTTTGGGTTATCCGTTTATAAATCGCCGTACCCCGTGCTGCTCTTTACTTCGTGGCAACTTGAACTCCTACACTGCAACTTGAACTCCTAAGCTGGAAATATGTACACAGAGAAGCCTTTGTGCCTCGTTGGCGCAGTAGGCAGCGCGTCAGTCTCATAATCTGAAGGCCGTCAGTTCGACCCTCACACGGGGCAGGGTTTTTAAACCCCCTTTCCTCAATTTATTTATGCCCGGAGACACAAATAATAAGTAGAGCTTCTTCTGTCAGCAGTAAAACACTCTCATTTGTCTTGGAGATCTCGCCCCTCACGCAGACCTGGTGAGTTGGCTCGTTTTTGTCTTCATCCGTGGGTTCCATGTGTAATGGTCAGCACTCTGGACTCTGAATCCAGTAATCTGAGTTCAAGTCTCGGTGGAACCTTCCTGTAAGCTGTTTTGGGTGGGGAAATTTGGACTCTTTGGGCAGAATTCTTACCTGCAAGTCTGCTTTGCTCCGTGAAAAGTACAAGACTTGCCATGGAGAAGAGTCATATCAAATTGCACCACTTCATTCAGACATTTAGGCCGACCAAGCACAGAAAAGGGCAATCCTAAAACCTTTCATTGTAATAATACATTGAGGACAAAAGGCAACAGAAAACAAGCCAAAACATCAATTTGGACATTGGTGGTAGATGTAATAGTCACTGAAAGATCAATAGGGGGTTTACTTGTCAAGGCAGAGGGGCGCTGTGTAAAGTCCCTGAAGAAGCCCTTTGGGTTATCCGTTTATAAATCGCCGTACCCCGTGCTGCTCTTTACTTCGTGGCAACTTGAACTCCTACACTGCAACTTGAACTCCTAACCTGGAAATATGTACACAGAGAAGCCTTTGTGCCTCGTTGGCGCAGTAGGCAGCGCGTCAGTCTCATAATCTGAAGGCCGTGAGTTCGACCCTCACACGGGGCAGGGTTTTTAATCCCCCTTTCCTCAATTTCTTTATGCCCGGAGACACAAATAACAAGTCTGCTTTGCTCCGTGAAAAGTACAAGACTTGCCATGGAGAAGAGTCATATCAAATTGCACCACTTCATTCAGACATTTAGGCCGACCAAGCACAGAAAAGGGCAATCCTAAAACCTTTCATTGTAATAATACATTGAGGACAAAAGGCAACAGTAAACAAGCCAAAACATCAATTTGGACATTGGTGGTAGATGTAATAGTCACTGAAAGATCAATAGGGGGTTTACTTGTCAAGGCAGAGGGGCGCTGTGTAAAGTCCCTGAAGAAGCCCTTTGGGTTATCCGTTTATAAATCGCCGTACCCCGTGCTGCTCTTTACTTCGTGGCAACTTGAACTCCTACACTGCAACTTGAACTCCTAAGCTGGAAATATGTACACAGAGAAGCCTTTGTGCCTCGTTGGCGCAGTAGGCAGCGCGTCAGTCTCATAATCTGAAGGCCGTGAGTTCGACCCTCACACGGGGCAGGGTTTTTAATCCCCCTTTCCTCAATTTCTTTATGCCCGGAGACACAAATAATAAGTAGAGCTTCTTCTGTCAGCAGTAAAACACTCTCATTTGTCTTGGAGATCTCGCCCCTCACGCAGACCTGGTGAGTTGGCTCGTTTTTGTATTCATCCGTGGGTTCCATGGTGTAATGGTTAGCACTCTGGACTCTGAATCCAGTGATCTGAGTTCAAGTCTCGGTGGAACCTTCCTGTCAGCTGTTTTGGGTGGGGAAATTTGGACTCTTTGGGCAGAATTCTTACCTGCAAGTCTGCTTTGCTCCGTGAAAAGTACAAGACTTGCCATGGAGAAGAGTCATATCAAATTGCACCACTTCATTCAGACATTTAGGCCGACCAAGCACAGAAAAGGGCAATCCTAAAACCTTTCATTGTAATAATACATTGAGGACAAAAGGCAACAGAAAACAAGCCAAAACATCAATTTGGACATTGGTGGTAGATGTAATAGTCACTGAAAGATCAATAGGGGGTTTACTTGTCAAGGCAGAGGGGCGCTGTGTAAAGTCCCTGAAGAAGCCCTTTGGGTTAACCGTTTATAAATCGCCGTACCCCGTGCTGCTCTTTACTTCGTGGCAACTTGAACTCCTACACTGCAACTTGAACTCCTAAGCTGGAAATATGTACACAGAGAAGCCTTTGTGCCTCGTTGGCGCAGTAGGCAGCGTGTCAGTCTCATAATCTGAAGGCTGTGAGTTCGACCCTCACACGGGGCAGGGTTTTTAATCCCCCTTTCCTCAATTTCTTTATGCCCGGAGACACAAATAATAAGTAGAGCTTCTTCTGTCAGCAGTAAAACACTCTCATTTGTCTTGGAGATCTCGCCCCTCACGCAGACCTGGTGAGTTGGCTCGTTTTTGTATTCATCCGTGGGTTCCATGGTGTAATGGTCAGCACTCTGGACTCTGAATCCAGTAATCTGAGTTCAAGTCTCGGTGGAACCTTCCTGTCAGCTGTTTTGGGTGGGGAAATTTGGACTCTTTGGGCAGAATTCTTACCTGCAAGTCTGCTTTGCTCCGTGAAAAGTACAAGACTTGCCATGGAGAAGAGTCATATCAAATTGCACCACTTCATTCAGACATTTAGGCCGACCAAGCACAGAAAAGGGCAATCCTAAAACCTTTCATTGTAATAATACATTGAGGACAAAAGGCAACAGAAAACAAGCCAAAACATCAATTTGGACATTGGTGGTAGATGTAATAGTCACTGAAAGATCAATAGGGGGTTTACTTGTCAAGGCAGAGGGGCGCTGTGTAAAGTCCCTGAAGAAGCCCTTTGGGTTATCCGTTTATAAATCGCCGTACCCCGTGCTGCTCTTTACTTCGTGGCAACTTGAACTCCTACACTGCAACTTGAACTCCTAAGCTGGAAATATGTACACAGAGAAGCCTTTGTGCCTCGTTGGCGCAGTAGGCAGCGCGTCAGTCTCATAATCTGAAGGCCGTGAGTTCGACCCTCACACGGGGCAGGGTTTTTAATCCCCCTTTCCTCAATTTCTTTATGCCCGGAGACACAAATAACAAGTCTGCTTTGCTCCGTGAAAAGTACAAGACTTGCCATGGAGAAGAGTCATATCAAATTGCACCACTTCATTCAGACATTTAGGCCGACCAAGCACAGAAAAGGGCAATCCTAAAACCTTTCATTGTAATAATACATTGAGGACAAAAGGCAACAGAAAACAAGCCAAAACATCAATTTGGACATTGGTGGTAGATGTAATAGTCACTGAAAGATCAATAGGGGGTTTACTTGTCAAGGCAGAGGGGCGCTGTGTAAAGTCCCTGAAGAAGCCCTTTGGGTTATCCGTTTATAAATCGCCGTACCCCGTGCTGCTCTTTACTTCGTGGCAACTTGAACTCCTACACTGCAACTTGAACTCCTAAGCTGGAAATATGTACACAGAGAAGCCTTTGTGCCTCGTTGGCGCAGTAGGCAGCGCGTCAGTCTCATAATCTGAAGGCCGTGAGTTCGACCCTCACACGGGGCAGGGTTTTTAAACCCCCTTTCCTCAATTTATTTATGCCCGGAGACACAAATAATAAGTAGAGCTTCTTCTGTCAGCAGTAAAACACTCTCATTTGTCTTGGAGATCTCGCCCCTCACGCAGACCTGGTGAGTTGGCTCGTTTTTGTCTTCATCCGTGGGTTCCATGTGTAATGGTCAGCACTCTGGACTCTGAATCCAGTAATCTGAGTTCAAGTCTCGGTGGAACCTTCCTGTAAGCTGTTTTGGGTGGGGAAATTTGGACTCTTTGGGCAGAATTCTTACCTGCAAGTCTGCTTTGCTCCGTGAAAAGTACAAGACTTGCCATGGAGAAGAGTCATATCAAATTGAACCACTTCATTCAGACATTTAGGCCGACCAAGCACAGAAAAGGGCAATCCTAAAACCTTTCATTGTAATAATACATTGAGGACAAAAGGCAACAGAAAACAAGCCAAAACATCAATTTGGACATTGGTGGTAGATGTAATAGTCACTGAAAGATCAATAGGGGGTTACTTGTCAAGGCAGAGGGGCGCTGTGTAAAGTCCCTGAAGAAGCCCTTTGGGTTATCCGTTTATAAATCGCCGTACCCCGTGCTGCTCTTTACTTCGTGGCAACTTGAACTCCTACACTGCAACTTGAACTCCTAAGCTGGAAATATGTACACAGAGAAGCCTTTGTGCCTCGTTGGCGCAGTAGGCAGCGCGTCAGTCTCATAATCTGAAGGCCGTGAGTTCGACCCTCACACGGGGCAGGGTTTTTAAACCCCCTTTCCTCAATTTATTTATGCCCGGAGACACAAATAATAAGTAGAGCTTCTTCTGTCAGCAGTAAAACACTCTCATTTGTCTTGGAGATCTCGCCCCTCACGCAGACCTGGTGAGTTGGCTCGTTTTTGTCTTCATCCGTGGGTTCCATGTGTAATGGTCAGCACTCTGGACTCTGAATCCAGTAATCTGAGTTCAAGTCTCGGTGGAACCTTCCTGTAAGCTGTTTTGGGTGGGGAAATTTGGACTCTTTGGGCAGAATTCTTACCTGCAAGTCTGCTTTGCTCCGTGAAAAGTACAAGACTTGCCATGGAGAAGAGTCATATCAAATTGAACCACTTCATTCAGACATTTAGGCCGACCAAGCACAGAAAAGGGCAATCCTAAAACCTTTCATTGTAATAATACATTGAGGACAAAAGGCAACAGAAAACAAGCCAAAACATCAATTTGGACATTGGTGGTAGATGTAATAGTCACTGAAAGATCAATAGGGGGTTACTTGTCAAGGCAGAGGGGCGCTGTGTAAAGTCCCTGAAGAAGCCCTTTGGGTTATCCGTTTATAAATCGCCGTACCCCGTGCTGCTCTTTACTTCGTGGCAACTTGAACTCCTACACTGCAACTTGAACTCCTAAGCTGGAAATATGTACACAGAGAAGCCTTTGTGCCTCGTTGGCGCAGTAGGCAGCGCGTCAGTCTCATAATCTGAAGGCCGTGAGTTCGACCCTCACACGGGGCAGGGTTTTTAATCCCCCTTTCCTCAATTTCTTTATGCCCGGAGACACAAATAACAAGTCTGCTTTGCTCCGTGAAAAGTACAAGACTTGCCATGGAGAAGAGTCATATCAAATTGCACCACTTCATTCAGACATTTAGGCCGACCAAGCACAGAAAAGGGCAATCCTAAAACCTTTCATTGTAATAATACATTGAGGACAAAAGGCAACAGAAAACAAGCCAAAACATCAATTTGGACATTGGTGGTAGATGTAATAGTCACTGAAAGATCAATAGGGGGTTTACTTGTCAAGGCAGAGGGGCGCTGTGTAAAGTCCCTGAAGAAGCCCTTTGGGTTATCCGTTTATAAATCGCCGTACCCCGTGCTGCTCTTTACTTCGTGGCAACTTGAACTCCTACACTGCAACTTGAACTCCTAAGCTGGAAATATGTACACAGAGAAGCCTTTGTGCCTCGTTGGCGCAGTAGGCAGCGCGTCAGTCTCATAATCTGAAGGCCGTGAGTTCGACCCTCACACGGGGCAGGGTTTTTAAACCCCCTTTCCTCAATTTATTTATGCCCGGAGACACAAATAATAAGTAGAGCTTCTTCTGTCAGCAGTAAAACACTCTCATTTGTCTTGGAGATCTCGCCCCTCACGCAGACCTGGTGAGTTGGCTCGTTTTTGTCTTCATCCGTGGGTTCCATGTGTAATGGTCAGCACTCTGGACTCTGAATCCAGTAATCTGAGTTCAAGTCTCGGTGGAACCTTCCTGTAAGCTGTTTTGGGTGGGGAAATTTGGACTCTTTGGGCAGAATTCTTACCTGCAAGTCTGCTTTGCTCCGTGAAAAGTACAAGACTTGCCATGGAGAAGAGTCATATCAAATTGAACCACTTCATTCAGACATTTAGGCCGACCAAGCACAGAAAAGGGCAATCCTAAAACCTTTCATTGTAATAATACATTGAGGACAAAAGGCAACAGAAAACAAGCCAAAACATCAATTTGGACATTGGTGGTAGATGTAATAGTCACTGAAAGATCAATAGGGGGTTACTTGTCAAGGCAGAGGGGCGCTGTGTAAAGTCCCTGAAGAAGCCCTTTGGGTTATCCGTTTATAAATCGCCGTACCCCGTGCTGCTCTTTACTTCGTGGCAACTTGAACTCCTACACTGCAACTTGAACTCCTAAGCTGGAAATATGTACACAGAGAAGCCTTTGTGCCTCGTTGGCGCAGTAGGCAGCGCGTCAGTCTCATAATCTGAAGGCCGTGAGTTCGACCCTCACACGGGGCAGGGTTTTTAAACCCCCTTTCCTCAATTTATTTATGCCCGGAGACACAAATAATAAGTAGAGCTTCTTCTGTCAGCAGTAAAACACTCTCATTTGTCTTGGAGATCTCGCCCCTCACGCAGACCTGGTGAGTTGGCTCGTTTTTGTCTTCATCCGTGGGTTCCATGTGTAATGGTCAGCACTCTGGACTCTGAATCCAGTAATCTGAGTTCAAGTCTCGGTGGAACCTTCCTGTAAGCTGTTTTGGGTGGGGAAATTTGGACTCTTTGGGCAGAATTCTTACCTGCAAGTCTGCTTTGCTCCGTGAAAAGTACAAGACTTGCCATGGAGAAGAGTCATATCAAATTGCACCACTTCATTCAGACATTTAGGCCGACCAAGCACAGAAAAGGGCAATCCTAAAACCTTTCATTGTAATAATACATTGAGGACAAAAGGCAACAGAAAACAAGCCAAAACATCAATTTGGACATTGGTGGTAGATGTAATAGTCACTGAAAGATCAATAGGGGGTTTACTTGTCAAGGCAGAGGGGCGCTGTGTAAAGTCCCTGAAGAAGCCCTTTGGGTTATCCGTTTATAAATCGCCGTACCCCGTGCTGCTCTTTACTTCGTGGCAACTTGAACTCCTACACTGCAACTTGAACTCCTAAGCTGGAAATATGTACACAGAGAAGCCTTTGTGCCTCGTTGGCGCAGTAGGCAGCGCGTCAGTCTCATAATCTGAAGGCCGTGAGTTCGACCCTCACACGGGGCAGGGTTTTTAATCCCCCTTTCCTCAATTTCTTTATGCCCGGAGACACAAATAACAAGTCTGCTTTGCTCCGTGAAAAGTACAAGACTTGCCATGGAGAAGAGTCATATCAAATTGCACCACTTCATTCAGACATTTAGGCCGACCAAGCACAGAAAAGGGCAATCCTAAAACCTTTCATTGTAATAATACATTGAGGACAAAAGGCAACAGTAAACAAGCCAAAACATCAATTTGGACATTGGTGGTAGATGTAATAGTCACTGAAAGATCAATAGGGGGTTTACTTGTCAAGGCAGAGGGGCGCTGTGTAAAGTCCCTGAAGAAGCCCTTTGGGTTATCCGTTTATAAATCGCCGTACCCCGTGCTGCTCTTTACTTCGTGGCAACTTGAACTCCTACACTGCAACTTGAACTCCTAAGCTGGAAATATGTACACAGAGAAGCCTTTGTGCCTCGTTGGCGCAGTAGGCAGCGCGTCAGTCTCATAATCTGAAGGCCGTGAGTTCGACCCTCACACGGGGCAGGGTTTTTAATCCCCCTTTCCTCAATTTCTTTATGCCCGGAGACACAAATAACAAGTCTGCTTTGCTCCGTGAAAAGTACAAGACTTGCCATGGAGAAGAGTCATATCAAATTGCACCACTTCATTCAGACATTTAGGCCGACCAAGCACAGAAAAGGGCAATCCTAAAACCTTTCATTGTAATAATACATTGAGGACAAAAGGCAACAGAAAACAAGCCAAAACATCAATTTGGACATTGGTGGTAGATGTAATAGTCACTGAAAGATCAATAGGGGGTTTACTTGTCAAGGCAGAGGGGCGCTGTGTAAAGTCCCTGAAGAAGCCCTTTGGGTTATCCGTTTATAAATCGCCGTACCCCGTGCTGCTCTTTACTTCGTGGCAACTTGAACTCCTACACTGCAACTTGAACTCCTAAGCTGGAAATATGTACACAGAGAAGCCTTTGTGCCTCGTTGGCGCAGTAGGCAGCGCGTCAGTCTCATAATCTGAAGGCCGTGAGTTCGACCCTCACACGGGGCAGGGTTTTTAAACCCCCTTTCCTCAATTTATTTATGCCCGGAGACACAAATAATAAGTAGAGCTTCTTCTGTCAGCAGTAAAACACTCTCATTTGTCTTGGAGATCTCGCCCCTCACGCAGACCTGGTGAGTTGGCTCGTTTTTGTCTTCATCCGTGGGTTCCATGTGTAATGGTCAGCACTCTGGACTCTGAATCCAGTAATCTGAGTTCAAGTCTCGGTGGAACCTTCCTGTAAGCTGTTTTGGGTGGGGAAATTTGGACTCTTTGGGCAGAATTCTTACCTGCAAGTCTGCTTTGCTCCGTGAAAATTACAAGACTTGCCATGGAGAAGAGTCATATCAAATTGAACCACTTCATTCAGACATTTAGGCCGACCAAGCACAGAAAAGGGCAATCCTAAAACCTTTCATTGTAATAATACATTGAGGACAAAAGGCAACAGAAAACAAGCCAAAACATCAATTTGGACATTGGTGGTAGATGTAATAGTCACTGAAAGATCAATAGGGGGTTACTTGTCAAGGCAGAGGGGCGCTGTGTAAAGTCCCTGAAGAAGCCCTTTGGGTTATCCGTTTATAAATCGCCGTACCCCGTGCTGCTCTTTACTTCGTGGCAACTTGAACTCCTACACTGCAACTTGAACTCCTAAGCTGGAAATATGTACACAGAGAAGCCTTTGTGCCTCGTTGGCGCAGTAGGCAGCGCGTCAGTCTCATAATCTGAAGGCCGTGAGTTCGACCCTCACACGGGGCAGGGTTTTTAAACCCCCTTTCCTCAATTTATTTATGCCCGGAGACACAAATAATAAGTAGAGCTTCTTCTGTCAGCAGTAAAACACTCTCATTTGTCTTGGAGATCTCGCCCCTCACGCAGACCTGGTGAGTTGGCTCGTTTTTGTCTTCATCCGTGGGTTCCATGTGTAATGGTCAGCACTCTGGACTCTGAATCCAGTAATCTGAGTTCAAGTCTCGGTGGAACCTTCCTGTAAGCTGTTTTGAGTGGGGAAATTTGGACTCTTTGGGCAGAATTCTTACCTGCAAGTCTGCTTTGCTCCGTGAAAAGTACAAGACTTGCCATGGAGAAGAGTCATATCAAATTGCACCACTTCATTCAGACATTTAGGCCGACCAAGCACAGAAAAGGGCAATCCTAAAACCTTTCATTGTAATAATTCATTGAGGACAAAAGGCAACAGAAAACAAGCCAAAACATCAATTTGGACATTGGTGGTAGATGTAATAGTCACTGAAAGATCAATAGGGGGTTTACTTGTCAAGGCAGAGGGGCGCTGTGTAAAGTCCCTGAAGAAGCCCTTTGGGTTATCCGTTTATAAATCGCCGTACCCCGTGCTGCTCTTTACTTCGTGGCAACTTGAACTCCTACACTGCAACTTGAACTCCTAACCTGGAAATATGTACACAGAGAAGCCTTTGTGCCTCGTTGGCGCAGTAGGCAGCGCGTCAGTCTCATAATCTGAAGGCCGTGAGTTCGACCCTCACACGGGGCAGGGTTTTTAATCCCCCTTTCCTCAATTTCTTTATGCCCGGAGACACAAATAATAAGTAGAGCTTCTTCTGTCAGCAGTACAACACTCTCATTTGTCTTGGAGATCTCGCCCCTCACGCAGACCTGGTGAGTTGGCTCGTTTTTGTCTTCATCCGTGGGTTCCATGGTGTAATGGTCAGCACTCTGGACTCTGAATCCAGTAATCCGAGTTCAAGTCTCGGTGGAACCTTCCTGTCAGCTGTTTTGGGTGGGGAAATTTGGACTCTTTGGGCAGAATTCTTACCTGCAAGTCTGCTTTGCTCCGTGAAAAGTACAAGACTTGCCATGGAGAATAGTCATATCAAATATCAAAGAACCTGTCCACTTGCCATTGCACCACTTCATTCAGTCCTTTAGGACGACCAAGCACAGAAAAGGGCAATCCTAAAACCTTTCATTGTAATAATACATTGAGGACAAAAGGCAACAGAAAACAAGCCAAAACATCAATTTGGACATTGGTGGTAGATGTAATAGTCACTGAAAGATCAATAGGGGGTTTACTTGTCAAGGCAGAGGGGCGCTGTGTAAAGTCCCTGAAGAAGCCCTTTGGGTTATCCGTTTATAAATCGCCGTACCCCGTGCTGCTCTTTACTTCGTGGCAACTTGAACTCCTACACTGCAACTTGAACTCCTAAGCTGGAAATATGTACACAGAGAAGCCTTTGTGCCTCGTTGGCGCAGTAGGCAGCGCGTCAGTCTCATAATCTGAAGGCCGTGAGTTCGACCCTCACACGGGGCAGGGTTTTTAAACCCCCTTTCCTCAATTTATTTATGCCCGGAGACACAAATAATAAGTAGAGCTTCTTCTGTCAGCAGTAAAACACTCTCATTTGTCTTGGAGATCTCGCCCCTCACGCAGACCTGGTGAGTTGGCTCGTTTTTGTCTTCATCCGTGGGTTCCATGGTGTAATGGTCAGCACTCTGGACTCTGAATCCAGTAATCCGAGTTCAAGTCTCGGTGGAACCTTCCTGTAAGCTGTTTTGGGTGGGGAAATTTGGACTCTTTGGGCAGAATTCTTACCTGCAAGTCTGCTTTGCTCCGTGAAAAGTACAAGACTTGCCATGGAGAATAGTCATATCAAATATCAAAGAACCTGTCCACTTGCCATTGCACCACTTCATTCAGACATTTAGGCCGACCAAGCACAGAAAAGGGCAATCCTAAAACCTTTCATTGTAATAATTCATTGAGGACAAAAGGCAACAGAAAACAAGCCAAAACATCAATTTGGACATTGGTGGTAGATGTAATAGTCACTGAAAGATCAATAGGGGGTTTACTTGTCAAGGCAGAGGGGCGCTGTGTAAAGTCCCTGAAGAAGCCCTTTGGGTTATCCGTTTATAAATCGCCGTACCCCGTGCTGCTCTTTACTTCGTGGCAGCTTCAACTCCTACACTGCAACTTGAAATCCTACGCTGGAAATATGTACACAGAGAAGCCTTTGTGCCTCGTTGGCGCAGTAGGCAGCGCGTCAGTCTCATAATCTGAAGGCTGTGAGTTCGACCCTCACACGGGGCAGGGTTTTTAATCCCCCTTTCCTCAATTTCTTTATGCCCGGAGACACAAATAATAAGTAGAGCTTCTTCTGTCAGCAGTACAACACTCTCATTTGTCTTGGAGATCTCGCCCCTCACGCAGACCTGGTGAGTTGGCTCGTTTTTGTCTTCATCCGTGGGTTCCATGGTGTAATGGTCAGCACTCTGGACTCTGAATCCAGTAATCCGAGTTCAAGTCTCGGTGGAACCTTCCTGTCAGCTGTTTTGGGTGGGGAAATTTGGACTCTTTGGGCAGAATTCTTACCTGCAAGTCTGCTTTGCTCCGTGAAAAGTACAAGACTTGCCATGGAGAATAGTCATATCAAATATCAAAGAACCTGTCCACTTGCCATTGCACCACTTCATTCAGTCCTTTAGGACGACCAAGCACAGAAAAGGGCAATCCTAAAACCTTTCATTGTAATAATACATTGAGGACAAAAGGCAACAGAAAACAAGCCAAAACATCAATTTGGACATTGGTGGTAGATGTAATAGTCACTGAAAGATCAATAGGGGGTTTACTTGTCAAGGCAGAGGGGCGCTGTGTAAAGTCCCTGAAGAAGCCCTTTGGGTTATCCGTTTATAAATCGCCGTACCCCGTGCTGCTCTTTACTTCGTGGCAGCTTCAACTCCTACACTGCAACTTGAACTCCTACGCTGGAAATATGTACACAGAGAAGCCTTTGTGCCTCGTTGGCGCAGTAGGCAGCGCGTCAGTCTCATAATCTGAAGGCCGTGAGTTCGACCCTCACACGGGGCAGGGTTTTTAATCCCCCTTTCCTCAATTTCTTTATGCCCGGAGACACAAATAATAAGTAGAGCTTCTTCTGTCAGCAGTACAACACTCTCAGTTGTCTTGGAGATCTCGCCCCTCACGCAGACATGCTGAGTTGGCTCGTTTTTGTCTTCATCCGTGGGTTCCATGGTGTAATGGTCAGCACTCTGGACTCTGAATCCAGTAATCCGAGTTCAAGTCTCGGTGGAACCTTCCTGTCAGCTGTTTTGGGTGGGGAAATTTGGACTCTTTGGGCAGAATTCTTACCTGCAAGTCTGCTTTGCTCCGTGAAAAGTACAAGACTTGCCATGGAGAATAGTCATATCAAATATCAAAGAACCTGTCCACTTGCCATTGCACCACTTCATTCAGTCCTTTAGGACGACCAAGCACAGAAAAGGGCAATCCTAAAACCTTTCATTGTAATAATAAATTGAGGACAAAAGGCAACAGAAAACAAGCCAAAACATCAATTTGGACATTGGTGGTAGATGTAATAGTCACTGAAAGATCAATAGGGGGTTTACTTGTCAAGGCAGAGGGGCGCTGTGTAAAGTCCCTGAAGAAGCCCTTTGGGTTATCCGTTTATAAATCGCCGTACCCCGTGCTGCTCTTTACTTCGTGGCAGCTTCAACTCCTACACTGCAACTTGAAATCCTACGCTGGAAATATGTACACAGAGAAGCCTTTGTGCCTCGTTGGCGCAGTAGGCAGCGCGTCAGTCTCATAATCTGAAGGCCGTGAGTTCGACCCTCACACGGGGCAGGGTTTTTAATCCCCCTTTCCTCAATTTCTTTATGCCCGGAGACACAAATAATAAGTAGAGCTTCTTCTGTCAGCAGTAAAACACTCTCATTTGTCTTGGAGATCTCGCCCCTCACGCAGACCTGGTGAGTTGGCTCGTTTTTGTCTTCATCCGTGGGTTCCATGGTGTAATGGTCAGCACTCTGGACTCTGAATCCAGTAATCCGAGTTCAAGTCTCGGTGGAACCTTCCTGTCAGCTGTTTTGGGTGGGGAAATTTGGACTCTTTGGGCAGAATTCTTACCTGCAAGTCTGCTTTGCTCCGTGAAAAGTACAAGACTTGCCATGGAGAAGAGTCATATCAAATATCAAAGAACCTGTCCACTTGCCATTGCACCACTTCATTCAGACATTTAGGCCGACCAAGCACAGAAAAGGGCAATCCTAAAACCTTTCATTGTAATAATACATTGAGGACAAAAGGCAACAGAAAACAAGCCAAAACATCAATTTGGACATTGGTGGTAGATGTAATAGTCACTGAAAGATCAATAGGGGGTTTACTTGTCAAGGCAGAGGGGCGCTGTGTAAAGTCCCTGAAGAAGCCCTTTGGGTTATCCGTTTATAAATCGCCGTACCCCGTGCTGCTCTTTACTTCGTGGCAGCTTCAACTCCTACACTGCAACTTGAACTCCTACCCTGGAAATATGTACACAGAGAAGCCTTTGTGCCTCGTTGGCGCAGTAGGCAGCGCGTCAGTCTCATAATCTGAAGGCCGTGAGTTCGACCCTCACACGGGGCAGGGTTTTTAATCCCCCTTTCCTCAATTTCTTTATGCCCGGAGACACAAATAATAAGTAGAGCTTCTTCTGTCAGCAGTACAACACTCTCATTTGTCTTGGAGATCTCGCCCCTCACGCAGACATGCTGAGTTGGCTCGTTTTTGTCTTCATCCGTGGGTTCCATGGTGTAATGGTCAGCACTCTGGACTCTGAATCCAGTAATCCGAGTTCAAGTCTCGGTGGAACCTTCCTGTCAGCTGTTTTGGGTGGGGAAATTTGGACTCTTTGGGCAGAATTCTTACCTGCAAGTCTGCTTTGCTCCGTGAAAAGTACAAGACTTGCCATGGAGAATAGTCATATCAAATATCAAAGAACCTGTCCACTTGCCATTGCACCACTTCATTCAGTCCTTTAGGACGACCAAGCACAGAAAAGGGCAATCCTAAAACCTTTCATTGTAATAATAAATTGAGGACAAAAGGCAACAGAAAACAAGCCAAAACATCAATTTGGACATTGGTGGTAGATGTAATAGTCACTGAAAGATCAATAGGGGGTTTACTTGTCAAGGCAGAGGGGCGCTGTGTAAAGTCCCTGAAGAAGCCCTTTGGGTTATCCGTTTATAAATCGCCGTACCCCGTGCTGCTCTTTACTTCGTGGCAGCTTCAACTCCTACACTGCAACTTGAAATCCTACGCTGGAAATATGTACACAGAGGAGCCTTTGTGCCTCGTTGGCGCAGTAGGCAGCGCGTCAGTCTCATAATCTGAAGGCCGTGAGTTCGACCCTCACACGGGGCAGGGTTTTTAATCCCCCTTTCCTCAATTTCTTTATGCCCGGAGACACAAATAATAAGTAGAGCTTCTTCTGTCAGCAGTAAAACACTCTCATTTGTCTTGGAGATCTCGCCCCTCACGCAGACCTGGTGAGTTAGCTCGTTTTTGTCTTCATCCGTGGGTTCCATGGTGTAATGGTCAGCACTCTGGACTCTGAATCCAGTAATCTGAGTTCAAGTCTCGGTGGAACCTTCCTGTCAGCTGTTTTGGGTGGTGAAATTTGGACTCTTTGGGCAGAATTCTTACCTGCAAGTCTGCTTTGCTCCGTGAAAAGTACAAGACTTGCCATGGAGAAGAGTCATATCAAATATCAAAGAACCTGTCCACTTGCCATTGCACCACTTCATTCAGTCCTTTAGGCCGACCAAGCACAGAAAAGGGCAATCCTAAAACCTTTCATTGTAATAATACATTGAGGACAAAAGGCAACAGAAAACAAGCCAAAACATCAATTTGGACATTGGTGGTAGATGTAATAGTCACTGAAAGATCAATAGGGGGTTTACTTGTCAAGGCAGAGGGGCGCTGTGTAAAGTCCCTGAAGAAGCCCTTTGGGTTATCCGTTTATAAATCGCCGTACCCCGTGCTGCTCTTTACTTCGTGGCAACTTGAACTCCTACACTGCAACTTGAACTCCTACGCTGGAAATATGTACACAGAGAAGCCTTTGTGCCTCGTTGGCGCAGTAGGCAGCGCGTCAGTCTCATAATCTGAAGGCCGTGAGTTCGACCCTCACACGGGGCAGGGTTTTTAATCCCCCTTTCCTCAATTTCTTTATGCCCGGAGACACAAATAATAAGTAGAGCTTCTTCTGTCAGCAGTACAACACTCTCATTTGTCTTGGAGATCTCGCCCCTCACGCAGACCTGGTGAGTTGGCTCGTTTTTGTCTTCATCCGTGGGTTCCATGGTGTAATGGTCAGCACTCTGGACTCTGAATCCAGTAATCCGAGTTCAAGTCTCGGTGGAACCTTCCTGTCAGCTGTTTTGGGTGGGGAAATTTGGACTCTTTGGGCAGAATTCTTACCTGCAAGTCTGCTTTGCTCCGTGAAAAGTACAAGACTTGCCATGGAGAATAGTCATATCAAATATCAAAGAACCTGTCCACTTGCCATTGCACCACTTCATTCAGTCCTTTAGGACGACCAAGCACAGAAAAGGGCAATCCTAAAACCTTTCATTGTAATAATACATTGAGGACAAAAGGCAACAGAAAACAAGCCAAAACATCAATTTGGACATTGGTGGTAGATGTAATAGTCACTGAAAGATCAATAGGGGGTTTACTTGTCAAGGCAGAGGGGCGCTGTGTAAAGTCCCTGAAGAAGCCCTTTGGGTTATCCGTTTATAAATCGCCGTACCCCGTGCTGCTCTTTACTTCGTGGCAGCTTCAACTCCTACACTGCAACTTGAACTCCTACGCTGGAAATATGTACACAGAGAAGCCTTTGTGCCTCGTTGGCGCAGTAGGCAGCGCGTCAGTCTCATAATCTGAAGGCCGTGAGTTCGACCCTCACACGGGGCAGGGTTTTTAATCCCCCTTTCCTCAATTTCTTTATGCCCGGAGACACAAATAATAAGTAGAGCTTCTTCTGTCAGCAGTAAAACACTCTCATTTGTCTTGGAGATCTCGCCCCTCACGCAGACATGCTGAGTTGGCTCGTTTTTGTCTTCATCCGTGGGTTCCATGGTGTAATGGTCAGCACTCTGGACTCTGAATCCAGTAATCCGAGTTCAAGTCTCGGTGGAACCTTCCTGTCAGCTGTTTTGGGTGGGGAAATTTGGACTCTTTGGGCAGAATTCTTACCTGCAAGTCTGCTTTGCTCCGTGAAAAGTACAAGACTTGCCATGGAGAATAGTCATATCAAATATCAAAGAACCTGTCCACTTGCCATTGCACCACTTCATTCAGTCCTTTAGGACGACCAAGCACAGAAAAGGGCAATCCTAAAACCTTTCATTGTAATAATACATTGAGGACAAAAGGCAACAGAAAACAAGCCAAAACATCAATTTGGACATTGGTGGTAGATGTAATAGTCACTGAAAGATCAATAGGGGGTTTACTTGTCAAGGCAGAGGGGCGCTGTGTAAAGTCCCTGAAGAAGCCCTTTGGGTTATCCGTTTATAAATCGCCGTACCCCGTGCTGCTCTTTACTTCGTGGCAGCTTCAACTCCTACACTGCAACTTGAAATCCTACGCTGGAAATATGTACACAGAGAAGCCTTTGTGCCTCGTTGGCGCAGTAGGCAGCGCGTCAGTCTCATAATCTGAAGGCCGTGAGTTCGACCCTCACACGGGGCAGGGTTTTTAATCCCCCTTTCCTCAATTTCTTTATGCCCGGAGACACAAATAATAAGTAGAGCTTCTTCTGTCAGCAGTAAAACACTCTCATTTGTCTTGGAGATCTCGCCCCTCACGCAGACCTGGTGAGTTGGCTCGTTTTTGTCTTCATCCGTGGGTTCCATGGTGTAATGGTCAGCACTCTGGACTCTGAATCCAGTAATCCGAGTTCAAGTCTCGGTGGAACCTTCCTGTCAGCTGTTTTGGGTGGGGAAATTTGGACTCTTTGGGCAGAATTCTTACCTGCAAGTCTGCTTTGCTCCGTGAAAAGTACAAGACTTGCCATGGAGAAGAGTCATATCAAATATCAAAGAACCTGTCCACTTGCCATTGCACCACTTCATTCAGACATTTAGGCCGACCAAGCACAGAAAAGGGCAATCCTAAAACCTTTCATTGTAATAATACATTGAGGACAAAAGGCAACAGAAAACAAGCCAAAACATCAATTTGGACATTGGTGGTAGATGTAATAGTCACTGAAAGATCAATAGGGGGTTTACTTGTCAAGGCAGAGGGGCGCTGTGTAAAGTCCCTGAAGAAGCCCTTTGGGTTATCCGTTTATAAATCGCCGTACCCCGTGCTGCTCTTTACTTCGTGGCAGCTTCAACTCCTACACTGCAACTTGAACTCCTACCCTGGAAATATGTACACAGAGAAGTCTTTGTGCCTCGTTGGCGCAGTAGGCAGCGCGTCAGTCTCATAATCTGAAGGCCGTGAGTTCGACCCTCACACGGGGCAGGGTTTTTAATCCCCCTTTCCTCAATTTCTTTATGCCCGGAGACACAAATAATAAGTAGAGCTTCTTCTGTCAGCAGTACAACACTCTCATTTGTCTTGGAGATCTCGCCCCTCACGCAGACATGCTGAGTTGGCTCGTTTTTGTCTTCATCCGTGGGTTCCATGGTGTAATGGTCAGCACTCTGGACTCTGAATCCAGTAATCCGAGTTCAAGTCTCGGTGGAACCTTCCTGTCAGCTGTTTTGGGTGGGGAAATTTGGACTCTTTGGGCAGAATTCTTACCTGCAAGTCTGCTTTGCTCCGTGAAAAGTACAAGACTTGCCATGGAGAATAGTCATATCAAATATCAAAGAACCTGTCCACTTGCCATTGCACCACTTCATTCAGTCCTTTAGGACGACCAAGCACAGAAAAGGGCAATCCTAAAACCTTTCATTGTAATAATACATTGAGGACAAAAGGCAACAGAAAACAAGGCAAAACATAAATTTGGACATTGATGGTAGATGTAATAGTCACTGAAAGATCAATAGGGGGTTTACTTGTCAAGGCAGAGGGGCGCTGTGTAAAGTCCCTGAAGAAGCCCTTTGGGTTATCCGTTTATAAATCGCCGTACCCCGTGCTGCTCTTTACTTCGTGGCAACTTGAACTCCTACACTGCAACTTGAACTCCTAAGCTGGAAATATGTACACAGAGAAGCCTTTGTGCCTCGTTGGCGCAGTAGGCAGCGCGTCAGTCTCATAATCTGAAGGCCGTGAGTTCGACCCTCACACGGGGCAGGGTTTTTAATCCCCCTTTCCTCAATTTCTTTATGCCCGGAGACACAAATAATAAGTAGAGCTTCTTCTGTCAGCAGTACAACACTCTCATTTGTCTTGGAGATCTCGCCCCTCACGCAGACATGCTGAGTTGGCTCGTTTTTGTCTTCATCCGTGGGTTCCATGGTGTAATGGTCAGCACTCTGGACTCTGAATCCAGTAATCCGAGTTCAAGTCTCGGTGGAACCTTCCTGTCAGCTGTTTTGGGTGGGGAAATTTGGACTCTTTGGGCAGAATTCTTACCTGCAAGTCTGCTTTGCTCCGTGAAAAGTACAAGACTTGCCATGGAGAATAGTCATATCAAATATCAAAGAACCTGTCCACTTGCCATTGCACCACTTCATTCAGTCCTTTAGGACGACCAAGCACAGAAAAGGGCAATCCTAAAACCTTTCATTGTAATAATACATTGAGGACAAAAGGCAACAGAAAACAAGGCAAAACATAAATTTGGACATTGATGGTAGATGTAATAGTCACTGAAAGATCAATAGGGGGTTTACTTGTCAAGGCAGAGGGGCGCTGTGTAAAGTCCCTGAAGAAGCCCTTTGGGTTATCCGTTTATAAATCGCCGTACCCCGTGCTGCTCTTTACTTCGTGGCAACTTGAACTCCTACACTGCAACTTGAACTCCTAAGCTGGAAATATGTACACAGAGAAGCCTTTGTGCCTCGTTGGCGCAGTAGGCAGCGCGTCAGTCTCATAATCTGAAGGCCGTGAGTTCGACCCTCACACGGGGCAGGGTTTTTAATCCCCCTTTCCTCAATTTCTTTATGCCCGGAGACACAAATAATAAGTAGAGCTTCTTCTGTCAGCAGTACAACACTCTCATTTGTCTTGGAGATCTCGCCCCTCACGCAGACATGCTGAGTTGGCTCGTTTTTGTCTTCATCCGTGGGTTCCATGGTGTAATGGTCAGCACTCTGGACTCTGAATCCAGTAATCCGAGTTCAAGTCTCGGTGGAACCTTCCTGTCAGCTGTTTTGGGTGGGGAAATTTGGACTCTTTGGGCAGAATTCTTACCTGCAAGTCTGCTTTGCTCCGTGAAAAGTACAAGACTTGCCATGGAGAAGAGTCATATCAAAGAACCTGTCCACTTGCCATTGCACCACTTCATTCAGACATTTAGGCCGACCAAGCACAGAAAAGGGCAATCCTAAAACCTTTCATTGTAATAATTCATTGAGGACAAAAGGCAACAGAAAACAAGCCAAAACATCAATTTGGACATTGATGGTAGATGTAATAGTCACTGAAAGATCAATAGGGGGTTTACTTGTCAAGGCAGAGGGGCGCTGTGTAAAGTCCCTGAAGAAGCCCTTTGGGTTATCCGTTTATAAATCGCCGTACCCCGTGCTGCTCTTTACTTCGTGGCAACTTGAACTCCTACACTGCAACTTGAACTCCTACGCTGGAAATATGTACACAGAGAAGCCTTTGTGCCTCGTTGGCGCAGTAGGCAGCGCGTCAGTCTCATAATCTGAAGGCCGTGAGTTCGACCCTCACACGGGGCAGGGTTTTTAATCCCCCTTTCCTCAATTTCTTTATGCCCGGAGACACAAATAATAAGTAGAGCTTCTTCTGTCAGCAGTACAACACTCTCATTTGTCTTGGAGATCTCGCCCCTCACGCAGACATGCTGAGTTGGCTCGTTTTTGTCTTCATCCGTGGGTTCCATGGTGTAATGGTCAGCACTCTGGACTCTGAATCCAGTAATCCGAGTTCAAGTCTCGGTGGAACCTTCCTGTCAGCTGTTTTGGGTGGGGAAATTTGGACTCTTTGGGCAGAATTCTTACCTGCAAGTCTGCTTTGCTCCGTGAAAAGTACAAGACTTGCCATGGAGAAGAGTCATATCAAATATCAAAGAACCTGTCCACTTGCCATTGCACCACTTCATTCAGACATTTAGGCCGACCAAGCACAGAAAAGGGCAATCCTAAAACCTTTCATTGTAATAATTCATTGAGGACAAAAGGCAACAGAAAACAAGGCAAAACATAAATTTGGACATTGATGGTAGATGTAATAGTCACTGAAAGATCAATAGGGGGTTTACTTGTCAAGGCAGAGGGGCGCTGTGTAAAGTCCCTGAAGAAGCCCTTTGGGTTATCCGTTTATAAATCGCCGTACCCCGTGCTGCTCTTTACTTCGTGGCAGCTTCAACTCCTACACTGCAACTTGAACTCCTACGCTGGAAATATGTACACAGAGAAGCCTTTGTGCCTCGTTGGCGCAGTAGGCAGCGCGTCAGTCTCATAATCTGAAGGCCGTGAGTTCGACCCTCACACGGGGCAGGGTTTTTAATCCCCCTTTCCTCAATTTCTTTATGCCCGGAGACACAAATAATAAGTAGAGCTTCTTCTGTCAGCAGTACAACACTCTCATTTGTCTTGGAGATCTCGCCCCTCACGCAGACATGCTGAGTTGGCTCGTTTTTGTCTTCATCCGTGGGTTCCATGGTGTAATGGTCAGCACTCTGGACTCTGAATCCAGTAATCCGAGTTCAAGTCTCGGTGGAACCTTCCTGTCAGCTGTTTTGGGTGGGGAAATTTGGACTCTTTGGGCAGAATTCTTACCTGCAAGTCTGCTTTGCTCCGTGAAAAGTACAAGACTTGCCATGGAGAATAGTCATATCAAATATCAAAGAACCTGTCCACTTGCCATTGCACCACTTCATTCAGTCCTTTAGGACGACCAAGCACAGAAAAGGGCAATCCTAAAACCTTTCATTGTAATAATACATTGAGGACAAAAGGCAACAGAAAACAAGGCAAAACATAAATTTGGACATTGATGGTAGATGTAATAGTCACTGAAAGATCAATAGGGGGTTTACTTGTCAAGGCAGAGGGGCGCTGTGTAAAGTCCCTGAAGAAGCCCTTTGGGTTATCCGTTTATAAATCGCCGTACCCCGTGCTGCTCTTTACTTCGTGGCAACTTGAACTCCTACACTGCAACTTGAACTCCTAAGCTGGAAATATGTACACAGAGAAGCCTTTGTGCCTCGTTGGCGCAGTAGGCAGCGCGTCAGTCTCATAATCTGAAGGCCGTGAGTTCGACCCTCACACGGGGCAGGGTTTTTAATCCCCCTTTCCTCAATTTCTTTATGCCCGGAGACACAAATAATAAGTAGAGCTTCTTCTGTCAGCAGTACAACACTCTCATTTGTCTTGGAGATCTCGCCCCTCACGCAGACATGCTGAGTTGGCTCGTTTTTGTCTTCATCCGTGGGTTCCATGGTGTAATGGTCAGCACTCTGGACTCTGAATCCAGTAATCCGAGTTCAAGTCTCGGTGGAACCTTCCTGTCAGCTGTTTTGGGTGGGGAAATTTGGACTCTTTGGGCAGAATTCTTACCTGCAAGTCTGCTTTGCTCCGTGAAAAGTACAAGACTTGCCATGGAGAAGAGTCATATCAAATATCAAAGAACCTGTCCACTTGCCATTGCACCACTTCATTCAGACATTTAGGCCGACCAAGCACAGAAAAGGGCAATCCTAAAACCTTTCATTGTAATAATTCATTGAGGACAAAAGGCAACAGAAAACAAGGCAAAACATAAATTTGGACATTGATGGTAGATGTAATAGTCACTGAAAGATCAATAGGGGGTTTACTTGTCAAGGCAGAGGGGCGCTGTGTAAAGTCCCTGAAGAAGCCCTTTGGGTTATCCGTTTATAAATCGCCGTACCCCGTGCTGCTCTTTACTTCGTGGCAGCTTCAACTCCTACACTGCAACTTGAACTCCTACGCTGGAAATATGTACACAGAGAAGCCTTTGTGCCTCGTTGGCGCAGTAGGCAGCGCGTCAGTCTCATAATCTGAAGGCCGTGAGTTCGACCCTCACACGGGGCAGGGTTTTTAATCCCCCTTTCCTCAATTTCTTTATGCCCGGAGACACAAATAATAAGTAGAGCTTCTTCTGTCAGCAGTACAACACTCTCATTTGTCTTGGAGATCTCGCCCCTCACGCAGACATGCTGAGTTGGCTCGTTTTTGTCTTCATCCGTGGGTTCCATGGTGTAATGGTCAGCACTCTGGACTCTGAATCCAGTAATCCGAGTTCAAGTCTCGGTGGAACCTTCCTGTCAGCTGTTTTGGGTGGGGAAATTTGGACTCTTTGGGCAGAATTCTTACCTGCAAGTCTGCTTTGCTCCGTGAAAAGTACAAGACTTGCCATGGAGAAGAGTCATATCAAATATCAAAGAACCTGTCCACTTGCCATTGCACCACTTCATTCAGACATTTAGGCCGACCAAGCACAGAAAAGGGCAATCCTAAAACCTTTCATTGTAATAATTCATTGAGGACAAAAGGCAACAGAAAACAAGCCAAAACATCAATTTGGACATTGATGGTAGATGTAATAGTCACTGAAAGATCAATAGGGGGTTTACTTGTCAAGGCAGAGGGGCGCTGTGTAAAGTCCCTGAAGAAGCCCTTTGGGTTATCCGTTTATAAATCGCCGTACCCCGTGCTGCTCTTTACTTCGTGGCAACTTGAACTCCTACACTGCAACTTGAACTCCTACGCTGGAAATATGTACACAGAGAAGCCTTTGTGCCTCGTTGGCGCAGTAGGCAGCGCGTCAGTCTCATAATCTGAAGGCCGTGAGTTCGACCCTCACACGGGGCAGGGTTTTTAATCCCCCTTTCCTCAATTTCTTTATGCCCGGAGACACAAATAATAAGTAGAGCTTCTTCTGTCAGCAGTACAACACTCTCATTTGTCTTGGAGATCTCGCCCCTCACGCAGACATGCTGAGTTGGCTCGTTTTTGTCTTCATCCGTGGGTTCCATGGTGTAATGGTCAGCACTCTGGACTCTGAATCCAGTAATCCGAGTTCAAGTCTCGGTGGAACCTTCCTGTCAGCTGTTTTGGGTGGGGAAATTTGGACTCTTTGGGCAGAATTCTTACCTGCAAATCTGCTTTGCTCCGTGAAAAGTACAAGACTTGCCATGGAGAAGAGTCATATCAAATATCAAAGAACCTGTCCACTTGCCATTGCACCACTTCATTCAGACATTTAGGCCGACCAAGCACAGAAAAGGGCAATCCTAAAACCTTTCATTGTAATAATTCATTGAGGACAAAAGGCAACAGAAAACAAGCCAAAACATCAATTTGGACATTGATGGTAGATGTAATAGTCACTGAAAGATCAATAGGGGGTTTACTTGTCAAGGCAGAGGGGCGCTGTGTAAAGTCCCTGAAGAAGCCCTTTGGGTTATCCGTTTATAAATCGCCGTACCCCGTGCTGCTCTTTACTTCGTGGCAACTTGAACTCCTACACTGCAACTTGAACTCCTACGCTGGAAATATGTACACAGAGAAGCCTTTGTGCCTCGTTGGCGCAGTAGGCAGCGCGTCAGTCTCATAATCTGAAGGCCGTGAGTTCGACCCTCACACGGGGCAGGGTTTTTAATCCCCCTTTCCTCAATTTCTTTATGCCCGGAGACACAAATAATAAGTAGAGCTTCTTCTGTCAGCAGTACAACACTCTCATTTGTCTTGGAGATCTCGCCCCTCACGCAGACATGCTGAGTTGGCTCGTTTTTGTCTTCATCCGTGGGTTCCATGGTGTAATGGTCAGCACTCTGGACTCTGAATCCAGTAATCCGAGTTCAAGTCTCGGTGGAACCTTCCTGTCAGCTGTTTTGGGTGGGGAAATTTGGACTCTTTGGGCAGAATTCTTACCTGCAAGTCTGCTTTGCTCCGTGAAAAGTACAAGACTTGCCATGGAGAAGAGTCATATCAAATATCAAAGAACCTGTCCACTTGCCATTGCACCACTTCATTCAGACATTTAGGCCGACCAAGCACAGAAAAGGGCAATCCTAAAACCTTTCATTGTAATAATTCATTGAGGACAAAAGGCAACAGAAAACAAGCCAAAACATCAATTTGGACATTGATGGTAGATGTAATAGTCACTGAAAGATCAATAGGGGGTTTACTTGTCAAGGCAGAGGGGCGCTGTGTAAAGTCCCTGAAGAAGCCCTTTGGGTTATCCGTTTATAAATCGCCGTACCCCGTGCTGCTCTTTACTTCGTGGCAACTTGAACTCCTACACTGCAACTTGAACTCCTACGCTGGAAATATGTACACAGAGAAGCCTTTGTGCCTCGTTGGCGCAGTAGGCAGCGCGTCAGTCTCATAATCTGAAGGCCGTGAGTTCGACCCTCACACGGGGCAGGGTTTTTAATCCCCCTTTCCTCAATTTCTTTATGCCCGGAGACACAAATAATAAGTAGAGCTTCTTCTGTCAGCAGTAAAACACTCTCATTTGTCTTGGAGATCTCGCCCCTCACGCAGACCTGGTGAGTTGGCTCGTTTTTGTCTTCATCCGTGGGTTCCATGGTGTAATGGTCAGCACTCTGGACTCTGAATCCAGTAATCCGAGTTCAAGTCTCGGTGGAACCTTCCTGTCAGCTGTTTTGGGTGGGGAAATTTGGACTCTTTGGGCAGAATTCTTACCTGCAACTCTGCTTTGCTCCGTGAAAAGTACAAGACTTGCCATGGAGAAGAGTCATATCAAATATCAAAGAACCTGTCCACTTGCCATTGCACCACTTCATTCAGACATTTAGGCCGACCAAGCACAGAAAAGGGCAATCCTAAAACCTTTCATTGTAATAATTCATTGAGGACAAAAGGCAACAGAAAACAAGCCAAAACATCAATTTGGACATTGATGGTAGATGTAATAGTCACTGAAAGATCAATAGAGGGTTTACTTGTCAAGGCAGAGGGGCGCTGTGTAAAGTCCCTGAAGAAGCCCTTTGGGTTATCCGTTTATAAATCGCCGTACCCCGTGCTGCTCTTTACTTCGTGGCAACTTGAACTCCTACACTGCAACTTGAACTCCTAAGCTGGAAATATGTACACAGAGAAGCCTTTGTGCCTCGTTGGCGCAGTAGGCAGCGCGTCAGTCTCATAATCTGAAGGCCGTGAGTTCGACCCTCACACGGGGCAGGGTTTTTAATCCCCCTTTCCTCAATTTCTTTATGCCCGGAGACACAAATAATAAGTAGAGCTTCTTCTGTCAGCAGTAAAACACTCTCATTTGTCTTGGAGATCTCGCCCCTCACGCAGACCTGGTGAGTTGGCTCGTTTTTGTATTCATCCGTGGGTTCCATGGTGTAATGGTCAGCACTCTGGACTCTGAATCCAGTGATCTGAGTTCAAGTCTCGGTGGAACCTTCCTGTCAGCTGTTTTGGGTGGGGAAATTTGGACTCTTTGGGCAGAATTCTTACCTGCAAGTCTGCTTTGCTCCGTGAAAAGTACAAGACTTGCCATGGAGAAGAGTCATATCAAATATCAAAGAACCTGTCCACTTGCCATTGCACCACTTCATTCAGACATTTAGGCCGACCAAGCACAGAAAAGGGCAATCCTAAAACCTTTCATTGTAATAATTCATTGAGGACAAAAGGCAACAGAAAACAAGCCAAAACATCAATTTGGACATTGATGGTAGATGTAATAGTCACTGAAAGATCAATAGGGGGTTTACTTGTCAAGGCAGAGGGGCGCTGTGTAAAGTCCCTGAAGAAGCCCTTTGGGTTATCCGTTTATAAATCGCCGTACCCCGTGCTGCTCTTTACTTCGTGGCAACTTGAACTCCTACACTGCAACTTGAACTCCTACGCTGGAAATATGTACACAGAGAAGCCTTTGTGCCTCGTTGGCGCAGTAGGCAGCGCGTCAGTCTCATAATCTGAAGGCCGTGAGTTCGACCCTCACACGGGGCAGGGTTTTTAATCCCCCTTTCCTCAATTTCTTTATGCCCGGAGACACAAATAATAAGTAGAGCTTCTTCTGTCAGCAGTACAACACTCTCATTTGTCTTGGAGATCTCGCCCCTCACGCAGACATGCTGAGTTGGCTCGTTTTTGTCTTCATCCGTGGGTTCCATGGTGTAATGGTCAGCACTCTGGACTCTGAATCCAGTAATCCGAGTTCAAGTCTCGGTGGAACCTTCCTGTCAGCTGTTTTGGGTGGGGAAATTTGGACTCTTTGGGCAGAATTCTTACCTGCAAGTCTGCTTTGCTCCGTGAAAAGTACAAGACTTGCCATGGAGAAGAGTCATATCAAATATCAAAGAACCTGTCCACTTGCCATTGCACCACTTCATTCAGACATTTAGGCCGACCAAGCACAGAAAAGGGCAATCCTAAAACCTTTCATTGTAATAATTCATTGAGGACAAAAGGCAACAGAAAACAAGCCAAAACATCAATTTGGACATTGATGGTAGATGTAATAGTCACTGAAAGATCAATAGGGGGTTTACTTGTCAAGGCAGAGGGGCGCTGTGTAAAGTCCCTGAAGAAGCCCTTTGGGTTATCCGTTTATAAATCGCCGTACCCCGTGCTGCTCTTTACTTCGTGGCAACTTGAACTCCTACACTGCAACTTGAACTCCTACGCTGGAAATATGTACACAGAGAAGCCTTTGTGCCTCGTTGGCGCAGTAGGCAGCGCGTCAGTCTCATAATCTGAAGGCCGTGAGTTCGACCCTCACACGGGGCAGGGTTTTTAATCCCCCTTTCCTCAATTTCTTTATGCCCGGAGACACAAATAATAAGTAGAGCTTCTTCTGTCAGCAGTACAACACTCTCATTTGTCTTGGAGATCTCGCCCCTCACGCAGACATGCTGAGTTGGCTCGTTTTTGTCTTCATCCGTGGGTTCCATGGTGTAATGGTCAGCACTCTGGACTCTGAATCCAGTAATCCGAGTTCAAGTCTCGGTGGAACCTTCCTGTCAGCTGTTTTGGGTGGGGAAATTTGGACTCTTTGGGCAGAATTCTTACCTGCAAGTCTGCTTTGCTCCGTGAAAAGTACAAGACTTGCCATGGAGAAGAGTCATATCAAATATCAAAGAACCTGTCCACTTGCCATTGCACCACTTCATTCAGACATTTAGGCCGACCAAGCACAGAAAAGGGCAATCCTAAAACCTTTCATTGTAATAATTCATTGAGGACAAAAGGCAACAGAAAACAAGCCAAAACATCAATTTGGACATTGATGGTAGATGTAATAGTCACTGAAAGATCAATAGGGGGTTTACTTGTCAAGGCAGAGGGGCGCTGTGTAAAGTCCCTGAAGAAGCCCTTTGGGTTATCCGTTTATAAATCGCCGTACCCCGTGCTGCTCTTTACTTCGTGGCAACTTGAACTCCTACACTGCAACTTGAACTCCTACGCTGGAAATATGTACACAGAGAAGCCTTTGTGCCTCGTTGGCGCAGTAGGCAGCGCGTCAGTCTCATAATCTGAAGGCCGTGAGTTCGACCCTCACACGGGGCAGGGTTTTTAATCCCCCTTTCCTCAATTTCTTTATGCCCGGAGACACAAATAATAAGTAGAGCTTCTTCTGTCAGCAGTAAAACACTCTCATTTGTCTTGGAGATCTCGCCCCTCACGCAGACCTGGTGAGTTGGCTCGTTTTTGTCTTCATCCGTGGGTTCCATGGTGTAATGGTCAGCACTCTGGACTCTGAATCCAGTAATCCGAGTTCAAGTCTCGGTGGAACCTTCCTGTCAGCTGTTTTGGGTGGGGAAATTTGGACTCTTTGGGCAGAATTCTTACCTGCAACTCTGCTTTGCTCCGTGAAAAGTACAAGACTTGCCATGGAGAAGAGTCATATCAAATATCAAAGAACCTGTCCACTTGCCATTGCACCACTTCATTCAGACATTTAGGCCGACCAAGCACAGAAAAGGGCAATCCTAAAACCTTTCATTGTAATAATTCATTGAGGACAAAAGGCAACAGAAAACAAGCCAAAACATCAATTTGGACATTGATGGTAGATGTAATAGTCACTGAAAGATCAATAGAGGGTTTACTTGTCAAGGCAGAGGGGCGCTGTGTAAAGTCCCTGAAGAAGCCCTTTGGGTTATCCGTTTATAAATCGCCGTACCCCGTGCTGCTCTTTACTTCGTGGCAACTTGAACTCCTACACTGCAACTTGAACTCCTAAGCTGGAAATATGTACACAGAGAAGCCTTTGTGCCTCGTTGGCGCAGTAGGCAGCGCGTCAGTCTCATAATCTGAAGGCCGTGAGTTCGACCCTCACACGGGGCAGGGTTTTTAATCCCCCTTTCCTCAATTTCTTTATGCCCGGAGACACAAATAATAAGTAGAGCTTCTTCTGTCAGCAGTAAAACACTCTCATTTGTCTTGGAGATCTCGCCCCTCACGCAGACATGCTGAGTTGGCTCGTTTTTGTCTTCATCCGTGGGTTCCATGGTGTAATGGTCAGCACTCTGGACTCTGAATCCAGTAATCCGAGTTCAAGTCTCGGTGGAACCTTCCTGTCAGCTGTTTTGGGTGGGGAAATTTGGACTCTTTGGGCAGAATTCTTACCTGCAAGTCTGCTTTGCTCCGTGAAAAGTACAAGACTTGCCATGGAGAAGAGTCATATCAAATATCAAAGAACCTGTCCACTTGCCATTGCACCACTTCATTCAGACATTTAGGCCGACCAAGCACAGAAAAGGGCAATCCTAAAACCTTTCATTGTAATAATTCATTGAGGACAAAAGGCAACAGAAAACAAGCCAAAACATCAATTTGGACATTGATGGTAGATGTAATAGTCACTGAAAGATCAATAGGGGGTTTACTTGTCAAGGCAGAGGGGCGCTGTGTAAAGTCCCTGAAGAAGCCCTTTGGGTTATCCGTTTATAAATCGCCGTACCCCGTGCTGCTCTTTACTTCGTGGCAACTTGAACTCCTACACTGCAACTTGAACTCCTACGCTGGAAATATGTACACAGAGAAGCCTTTGTGCCTCGTTGGCGCAGTAGGCAGCGCGTCAGTCTCATAATCTGAAGGCCGTGAGTTCGACCCTCACACGGGGCAGGGTTTTTAATCCCCCTTTCCTCAATTTCTTTATGCCCGGAGACACAAATAATAAGTAGAGCTTCTTCTGTCAGCAGTAAAACACTCTCATTTGTCTTGGAGATCTCGCCCCTCACGCAGACCTGGTGAGTTGGCTCGTTTTTGTCTTCATCCGTGGGTTCCATGGTGTAATGGTCAGCACTCTGGACTCTGAATCCAGTAATCCGAGTTCAAGTCTCGGTGGAACCTTCCTGTCAGCTGTTTTGGGTGGGGAAATTTGGACTCTTTGGGCAGAATTCTTACCTGCAACTCTGCTTTGCTCCGTGAAAAGTACAAGACTTGCCATGGAGAAGAGTCATATCAAATATCAAAGAACCTGTCCACTTGCCATTGCACCACTTCATTCAGACATTTAGGCCGACCAAGCACAGAAAAGGGCAATCCTAAAACCTTTCATTGTAATAATTCATTGAGGACAAAAGGCAACAGAAAACAAGCCAAAACATCAATTTGGACATTGATGGTAGATGTAATAGTCACTGAAAGATCAATAGAGGGTTTACTTGTCAAGGCAGAGGGGTGCTGTGTAAAGTCCCTGAAGAAGCCCTTTGGGTTATCCGTTTATAAATCGCCGTACCCCGTGCTGCTCTTTACTTCGTGGCAACTTGAACTCCTACACTGCAACTTGAACTCCTAAGCTGGAAATATGTACACAGAGAAGCCTTTGTGCCTCGTTGGCGCAGTAGGCAGCGCGTCAGTCTCATAATCTGAAGGCCGTGAGTTCGACCCTCACACGGGGCAGGGTTTTTAATCCCCCTTTCCTCAATTTCTTTATGCCCGGAGACACAAATAATAAGTAGAGCTTCTTCTGTCAGCAGTAAAACACTCTCATTTGTCTTGGAGATCTCGCCCCTCACGCAGACATGCTGAGTTGGCTCGTTTTTGTCTTCATCCGTGGGTTCCATGGTGTAATGGTCAGCACTCTGGACTCTGAATCCAGTAATCCGAGTTCAAGTCTCGGTGGAACCTTCCTGTCAGCTGTTTTGGGTGGGGAAATTTGGACTCTTTGGGCAGAATTCTTACCTGCAAGTCTGCTTTGCTCCGTGAAAAGTACAAGACTTGCCATGGAGAAGAGTCATATCAAATATCAAAGAACCTGTCCACTTGCCATTGCACCACTTCATTCAGACATTTAGGCCGACCAAGCACAGAAAAGGGCAATCCTAAAACCTTTCATTGTAATAATTCATTGAGGACAAAAGGCAACAGAAAACAAGCCAAAACATCAATTTGGACATTGATGGTAGATGTAATAGTCACTGAAAGATCAATAGGGGGTTTACTTGTCAAGGCAGAGGGGCGCTGTGTAAAGTCCCTGAAGAAGCCCTTTGGGTTATCCGTTTATAAATCGCCGTACCCCGTGCTGCTCTTTACTTCGTGGCAGCTTCAACTCCTACACTGCAACTTGAACTCCTACGCTGGAAATATGTACACAGAGAACCCTTTGTGCCTCGTTGGCGCAGTAGGCAGCGCGTCAGTCTCATAATCTGAAGGCCGTGAGTTCGACCCTCACACGGGGCAGGGTTTTTAAACCCCCTTTCCTCAATTTCTTTATGCCCGGAGACACAAATAATAAGTAGAGCTTCTTCTGTCAGCAGTACAACACTCTCATTTGTCTTGGAGATCTCGCCCCTCACGCAGACATGCTGAGTTGGCTCGTTTTTGTCTTCATCCGTGGGTTCCATGGTGTAATGGTCAGCACTCTGGACTCTGAATCCAGTAATCCGAGTTCAAGTCTCGGTGGAACCTTCCTGTCAGCTGTTTTGGGTGGGGAAATTTGGACTCTTTGGGCAGAATTCTTACCTGCAACTCTGCTTTGCTCCGTGAAAAGTACAAGACTTGCCATGGAGAAGAGTCATATCAAATATCAAAGAACCTGTCCACTTGCCATTGCACCACTTCATTCAGACATTTAGGCCGACCAAGCACAGAAAAGGGCAATCCTAAAACCTTTCATTGTAATAATTCATTGAGGACAAAAGGCAACAGAAAACAAGCCAAAACATCAATTTGGACATTGATGGTAGATGTAATAGTCACTGAAAGATCAATAGGGGGTTTACTTGTCAAGGCAGAGGGGCGCTGTGTAAAGTCCCTGAAGAAGCCCTTTGGGTTATCCGTTTATAAATCGCCGTACCCCGTGCTGCTCTTTACTTCGTGGCAACTTGAACTCCTACACTGCAACTTGAACTCCTACGCTGGAAATATGTACACAGAGAAGCCTTTGTGCCTCGTTGGCGCAGTAGGCAGCGCGTCAGTCTCATAATCTGAAGGCCGTGAGTTCGACCCTCACACGGGGCAGGGTTTTTAATCCCCCTTTCCTCAATTTCTTTATGCCCGGAGACACAAATAATAAGTAGAGCTTCTTCTGTCAGCAGTACAACACTCTCATTTGTCTTGGAGATCTCGCCCCTCACGCAGACATGCTGAGTTGGCTCGTTTTTGTCTTCATCCGTGGGTTCCATGGTGTAATGGTCAGCACTCTGGACTCTGAATCCAGTAATCCGAGTTCAAGTCTCGGTGGAACCTTCCTGTCAGCTGTTTTGGGTGGGGAAATTTGGACTCTTTGGGCAGAATTCTTACCTGCAAGTCTGCTTTGCTCCGTGAAAAGTACAAGACTTGCCATGGAGAAGAGTCATATCAAATATCAAAGAACCTGTCCACTTGCCATTGCACCACTTCATTCAGACATTTAGGCCGACCAAGCACAGAAAAGGGCAATCCTAAAACCTTTCATTGTAATAATTCATTGAGGACAAAAGGCAACAGAAAACAAGCCAAAACATCAATTTGGACATTGATGGTAGATGTAATAGTCACTGAAAGATCAATAGGGGGTTTACTTGTCAAGGCAGAGGGGCGCTGTGTAAAGTCCCTGAAGAAGCCCTTTGGGTTATCCGTTTATAAATCGCCGTACCCCGTGCTGCTCTTTACTTCGTGGCAGCTTCAACTCCTACACTGCAACTTGAACTCCTACGCTGGAAATATGTACACAGAGAAGCCTTTGTGCCTCGTTGGCGCAGTAGGCAGCGCGTCAGTCTCATAATCTGAAGGCCGTGAGTTCGACCCTCACACGGGGCAGGGTTTTTAATCCCCCTTTCCTCAATTTCTTTATGCCCGGAGACACAAATAATAAGTAGAGCTTCTTCTGTCAGCAGTACAACACTCTCATTTGTCTTGGAGATCTCGCCCCTCACGCAGACATGCTGAGTTGGCTCGTTTTTGTCTTCATCCGTGGGTTCCATGGTGTAATGGTCAGCACTCTGGACTCTGAATCCAGTAATCCGAGTTCAAGTCTCGGTGGAACCTTCCTGTCAGCTGTTTTGGGTGGGGAAATTTGGACTCTTTGGGCAGAATTCTTACCTGCAAGTCTGCTTTGCTCCGTGAAAAGTACAAGACTTGCCATGGAGAAGAGTCATATCAAATATCAAAGAACCTGTCCACTTGCCATTGCACCACTTCATTCAGACATTTAGGCCGACCAAGCACAGAAAAGGGCAATCCTAAAACCTTTCATTGTAATAATTCATTGAGGACAAAAGGCAACAGAAAACAAGCCAAAACATCAATTTGGACATTGATGGTAGATGTAATAGTCACTGAAAGATCAATAGGGGGTTTACTTGTCAAGGCAGAGGGGCGCTGTGTAAAGTCCCTGAAGAAGCCCTTTGGGTTATCCGTTTATAAATCGCCGTACCCCGTGCTGCTCTTTACTTCGTGGCAACTTGAACTCCTACACTGCAACTTGAACTCCTACGCTGGAAATATGTACACAGAGAAGCCTTTGTGCCTCGTTGGCGCAGTAGGCAGCGCGTCAGTCTCATAATCTGAAGGCCGTGAGTTCGACCCTCACACGGGGCAGGGTTTTTAATCCCCCTTTCCTCAATTTCTTTATGCCCGGAGACACAAATAATAAGTAGAGCTTCTTCTGTCAGCAGTACAACACTCTCATTTGTCTTGGAGATCTCGCCCCTCACGCAGACATGCTGAGTTGGCTCGTTTTTGTCTTCATCCGTGGGTTCCATGGTGTAATGGTCAGCACTCTGGACTCTGAATCCAGTAATCCGAGTTCAAGTCTCGGTGGAACCTTCCTGTCAGCTGTTTTGGGTGGGGAAATTTGGACTCTTTGGGCAGAATTCTTACCTGCAAATCTCGTTGGCGCAGTAGGCAGCGCGTCAGTCTCATAATCTGAAGGCCGTGAGTTCGACCCTCACACGGGGCAGGGTTTTTAAACCCCCTTTCCTCAATTTCTTTATGCCCGGAGACACAAATAATAAGTAGAGCTTCTTCTGTCAGCAGTACAACACTCTCATTTGTCTTGGAGATCTCGCCCCTCACGCAGACATGCTGAGTTGGCTCGTTTTTGTCTTCATCCGTGGGTTCCATGGTGTAATGGTCAGCACTCTGGACTCTGAATCCAGTAATCCGAGTTCAAGTCTCGGTGGAACCTTCCTGTCAGCTGTTTTGGGTGGGGAAATTTGGACTCTTTGGGCAGAATTCTTACCTGCAACTCTGCTTTGCTCCGTGAAAAGTACAAGACTTGCCATGGAGAAGAGTCATATCAAATATCAAAGAACCTGTCCACTTGCCATTGCACCACTTCATTCAGACATTTAGGCCGACCAAGCACAGAAAAGGGCAATCCTAAAACCTTTCATTGTAATAATTCATTGAGGACAAAAGGCAACAGAAAACAAGCCAAAACATCAATTTGGACATTGATGGTAGATGTAATAGTCACTGAAAGATCAATAGGGGGTTTACTTGTCAAGGCAGAGGGGCGCTGTGTAAAGTCCCTGAAGAAGCCCTTTGGGTTATCCGTTTATAAATCGCCGTACCCCGTGCTGCTCTTTACTTCGTGGCAACTTGAACTCCTACACTGCAACTTGAACTCCTACGCTGGAAATATGTACACAGAGAAGCCTTTGTGCCTCGTTGGCGCAGTAGGCAGCGCGTCAGTCTCATAATCTGAAGGCCGTGAGTTCGACCCTCACACGGGGCAGGGTTTTTAATCCCCCTTTCCTCAATTTCTTTATGCCCGGAGACACAAATAATAAGTAGAGCTTCTTCTGTCAGCAGTACAACACTCTCATTTGTCTTGGAGATCTCGCCCCTCACGCAGACATGCTGAGTTGGCTCGTTTTTGTCTTCATCCGTGGGTTCCATGGTGTAATGGTCAGCACTCTGGACTCTGAATCCAGTAATCCGAGTTCAAGTCTCGGTGGAACCTTCCTGTCAGCTGTTTTGGGTGGGGAAATTTGGACTCTTTGGGCAGAATTCTTACCTGCAAGTCTGCTTTGCTCCGTGAAAAGTACAAGACTTGCCATGGAGAAGAGTCATATCAAATATCAAAGAACCTGTCCACTTGCCATTGCACCACTTCATTCAGACATTTAGGCCGACCAAGCACAGAAAAGGGCAATCCTAAAACCTTTCATTGTAATAATTCATTGAGGACAAAAGGCAACAGAAAACAAGCCAAAACATCAATTTGGACATTGATGGTAGATGTAATAGTCACTGAAAGATCAATAGGGGGTTTACTTGTCAAGGCAGAGGGGCGCTGTGTAAAGTCCCTGAAGAAGCCCTTTGGGTTATCCGTTTATAAATCGCCGTACCCCGTGCTGCTCTTTACTTCGTGGCAGCTTCAACTCCTACACTGCAACTTGAACTCCTACGCTGGAAATATGTACACAGAGAAGCCTTTGTGCCTCGTTGGCGCAGTAGGCAGCGCGTCAGTCTCATAATCTGAAGGCCGTGAGTTCGACCCTCACACGGGGCAGGGTTTTTAATCCCCCTTTCCTCAATTTCTTTATGCCCGGAGACACAAATAATAAGTAGAGCTTCTTCTGTCAGCAGTACAACACTCTCATTTGTCTTGGAGATCTCGCCCCTCACGCAGACATGCTGAGTTGGCTCGTTTTTGTCTTCATCCGTGGGTTCCATGGTGTAATGGTCAGCACTCTGGACTCTGAATCCAGTAATCCGAGTTCAAGTCTCGGTGGAACCTTCCTGTCAGCTGTTTTGGGTGGGGAAATTTGGACTCTTTGGGCAGAATTCTTACCTGCAAGTCTGCTTTGCTCCGTGAAAAGTACAAGACTTGCCATGGAGAAGAGTCATATCAAATATCAAAGAACCTGTCCACTTGCCATTGCACCACTTCATTCAGACATTTAGGCCGACCAAGCACAGAAAAGGGCAATCCTAAAACCTTTCATTGTAATAATTCATTGAGGACAAAAGGCAACAGAAAACAAGCCAAAACATCAATTTGGACATTGATGGTAGATGTAATAGTCACTGAAAGATCAATAGGGGGTTTACTTGTCAAGGCAGAGGGGCGCTGTGTAAAGTCCCTGAAGAAGCCCTTTGGGTTATCCGTTTATAAATCGCCGTACCCCGTGCTGCTCTTTACTTCGTGGCAACTTGAACTCCTACACTGCAACTTGAACTCCTACGCTGGAAATATGTACACAGAGAAGCCTTTGTGCCTCGTTGGCGCAGTAGGCAGCGCGTCAGTCTCATAATCTGAAGGCCGTGAGTTCGACCCTCACACGGGGCAGGGTTTTTAATCCCCCTTTCCTCAATTTCTTTATGCCCGGAGACACAAATAATAAGTAGAGCTTCTTCTGTCAGCAGTACAACACTCTCATTTGTCTTGGAGATCTCGCCCCTCACGCAGACATGCTGAGTTGGCTCGTTTTTGTCTTCATCCGTGGGTTCCATGGTGTAATGGTCAGCACTCTGGACTCTGAATCCAGTAATCCGAGTTCAAGTCTCGGTGGAACCTTCCTGTCAGCTGTTTTGGGTGGGGAAATTTGGACTCTTTGGGCAGAATTCTTACCTGCAAATCTGCTTTGCTCCGTGAAAAGTACAAGACTTGCCATGGAGAAGAGTCATATCAAATATCAAAGAACCTGTCCACTTGCCATTGCACCACTTCATTCAGACATTTAGGCCGACCAAGCACAGAAAAGGGCAATCCTAAAACCTTTCATTGTAATAATTCATTGAGGACAAAAGGCAACAGAAAACAAGCCAAAACATCAATTTGGACATTGATGGTAGATGTAATAGTCACTGAAAGATCAATAGGGGGTTTACTTGTCAAGGCAGAGGGGCGCTGTGTAAAGTCCCTGAAGAAGCCCTTTGGGTTATCCGTTTATAAATCGCCGTACCCCGTGCTGCTCTTTACTTCGTGGCAACTTGAACTCCTACACTGCAACTTGAACTCCTACGCTGGAAATATGTACACAGAGAAGCCTTTGTGCCTCGTTGGCGCAGTAGGCAGCGCGTCAGTCTCATAATCTGAAGGCCGTGAGTTCGACCCTCACACGGGGCAGGGTTTTTAATCCCCCTTTCCTCAATTTCTTTATGCCCGGAGACACAAATAATAAGTAGAGCTTCTTCTGTCAGCAGTACAACACTCTCATTTGTCTTGGAGATCTCGCCCCTCACGCAGACATGCTGAGTTGGCTCGTTTTTGTCTTCATCCGTGGGTTCCATGGTGTAATGGTCAGCACTCTGGACTCTGAATCCAGTAATCCGAGTTCAAGTCTCGGTGGAACCTTCCTGTCAGCTGTTTTGGGTGGGGAAATTTGGACTCTTTGGGCAGAATTCTTACCTGCAAGTCTGCTTTGCTCCGTGAAAAGTACAAGACTTGCCATGGAGAAGAGTCATATCAAATATCAAAGAACCTGTCCACTTGCCATTGCACCACTTCATTCAGACATTTAGGCCGACCAAGCACAGAAAAGGGCAATCCTAAAACCTTTCATTGTAATAATTCATTGAGGACAAAAGGCAACAGAAAACAAGCCAAAACATCAATTTGGACATTGATGGTAGATGTAATAGTCACTGAAAGATCAATAGGGGGTTTACTTGTCAAGGCAGAGGGGCGCTGTGTAAAGTCCCTGAAGAAGCCCTTTGGGTTATCCGTTTATAAATCGCCGTACCCCGTGCTGCTCTTTACTTCGTGGCAACTTGAACTCCTACACTGCAACTTGAACTCCTACGCTGGAAATATGTACACAGAGAAGCCTTTGTGCCTCGTTGGCGCAGTAGGCAGCGCGTCAGTCTCATAATCTGAAGGCCGTGAGTTCGACCCTCACACGGGGCAGGGTTTTTAATCCCCCTTTCCTCAATTTCTTTATGCCCGGAGACACAAATAATAAGTAGAGCTTCTTCTGTCAGCAGTAAAACACTCTCATTTGTCTTGGAGATCTCGCCCCTCACGCAGACCTGGTGAGTTGGCTCGTTTTTGTCTTCATCCGTGGGTTCCATGGTGTAATGGTCAGCACTCTGGACTCTGAATCCAGTAATCCGAGTTCAAGTCTCGGTGGAACCTTCCTGTCAGCTGTTTTGGGTGGGGAAATTTGGACTCTTTGGGCAGAATTCTTACCTGCAACTCTGCTTTGCTCCGTGAAAAGTACAAGACTTGCCATGGAGAAGAGTCATATCAAATATCAAAGAACCTGTCCACTTGCCATTGCACCACTTCATTCAGACATTTAGGCCGACCAAGCACAGAAAAGGGCAATCCTAAAACCTTTCATTGTAATAATTCATTGAGGACAAAAGGCAACAGAAAACAAGCCAAAACATCAATTTGGACATTGATGGTAGATGTAATAGTCACTGAAAGATCAATAGAGGGTTTACTTGTCAAGGCAGAGGGGCGCTGTGTAAAGTCCCTGAAGAAGCCCTTTGGGTTATCCGTTTATAAATCGCCGTACCCCGTGCTGCTCTTTACTTCGTGGCAACTTGAACTCCTACACTGCAACTTGAACTCCTAAGCTGGAAATATGTACACAGAGAAGCCTTTGTGCCTCGTTGGCGCAGTAGGCAGCGCGTCAGTCTCATAATCTGAAGGCCGTGAGTTCGACCCTCACACGGGGCAGGGTTTTTAATCCCCCTTTCCTCAATTTCTTTATGCCCGGAGACACAAATAATAAGTAGAGCTTCTTCTGTCAGCAGTACAACACTCTCATTTGTCTTGGAGATCTCGCCCCTCACGCAGACATGCTGAGTTGGCTCGTTTTTGTCTTCATCCGTGGGTTCCATGGTGTAATGGTCAGCACTCTGGACTCTGAATCCAGTAATCCGAGTTCAAGTCTCGGTGGAACCTTCCTGTCAGCTGTTTTGGGTGGGGAAATTTGGACTCTTTGGGCAGAATTCTTACCTGCAAGTCTGCTTTGCTCCGTGAAAAGTACAAGACTTGCCATGGAGAAGAGTCATATCAAATATCAAAGAACCTGTCCACTTGCCATTGCACCACTTCATTCAGACATTTAGGCCGACCAAGCACAGAAAAGGGCAATCCTAAAACCTTTCATTGTAATAATTCATTGAGGACAAAAGGCAACAGAAAACAAGCCAAAACATCAATTTGGACATTGATGGTAGATGTAATAGTCACTGAAAGATCAATAGGGGGTTTACTTGTCAAGGCAGAGGGGCGCTGTGTAAAGTCCCTGAAGAAGCCCTTTGGGTTATCCGTTTATAAATCGCCGTACCCCGTGCTGCTCTTTACTTCGTGGCAGCTTCAACTCCTACACTGCAACTTGAACTCCTACGCTGGAAATATGTACACAGAGAAGCCTTTGTGCCTCGTTGGCGCAGTAGGCAGCGCGTCAGTCTCATAATCTGAAGGCCGTGAGTTCGACCCTCACACGGGGCAGGGTTTTTAATCCCCCTTTCCTCAATTTCTTTATGCCCGGAGACACAAATAATAAGTAGAGCTTCTTCTGTCAGCAGTACAACACTCTCATTTGTCTTGGAGATCTCGCCCCTCACGCAGACATGCTGAGTTGGCTCGTTTTTGTCTTCATCCGTGGGTTCCATGGTGTAATGGTCAGCACTCTGGACTCTGAATCCAGTAATCCGAGTTCAAGTCTCGGTGGAACCTTCCTGTCAGCTGTTTTGGGTGGGGAAATTTGGACTCTTTGGGCAGAATTCTTACCTGCAAGTCTGCTTTGCTCCGTGAAAAGTACAAGACTTGCCATGGAGAAGAGTCATATCAAATATCAAAGAACCTGTCCACTTGCCATTGCACCACTTCATTCAGACATTTAGGCCGACCAAGCACAGAAAAGGGCAATCCTAAAACCTTTCATTGTAATAATTCATTGAGGACAAAAGGCAACAGAAAACAAGCCAAAACATCAATTTGGACATTGATGGTAGATGTAATAGTCACTGAAAGATCAATAGGGGGTTTACTTGTCAAGGCAGAGGGGCGCTGTGTAAAGTCCCTGAAGAAGCCCTTTGGGTTATCCGTTTATAAATCGCCGTACCCCGTGCTGCTCTTTACTTCGTGGCAACTTGAACTCCTACACTGCAACTTGAACTCCTACGCTGGAAATATGTACACAGAGAAGCCTTTGTGCCTCGTTGGCGCAGTAGGCAGCGCGTCAGTCTCATAATCTGAAGGCCGTGAGTTCGACCCTCACACGGGGCAGGGTTTTTAATCCCCCTTTCCTCAATTTCTTTATGCCCGGAGACACAAATAATAAGTAGAGCTTCTTCTGTCAGCAGTAAAACACTCTCATTTGTCTTGGAGATCTCGCCCCTCACGCAGACCTGGTGAGTTGGCTCGTTTTTGTCTTCATCCGTGGGTTCCATGGTGTAATGGTCAGCACTCTGGACTCTGAATCCAGTAATCCGAGTTCAAGTCTCGGTGGAACCTTCCTGTCAGCTGTTTTGGGTGGGGAAATTTGGACTCTTTGGGCAGAATTCTTACCTGCAACTCTGCTTTGCTCCGTGAAAAGTACAAGACTTGCCATGGAGAAGAGTCATATCAAATATCAAAGAACCTGTCCACTTGCCATTGCACCACTTCATTCAGACATTTAGGCCGACCAAGCACAGAAAAGGGCAATCCTAAAACCTTTCATTGTAATAATTCATTGAGGACAAAAGGCAACAGAAAACAAGCCAAAACATCAATTTGGACATTGATGGTAGATGTAATAGTCACTGAAAGATCAATAGAGGGTTTACTTGTCAAGGCAGAGGGGTGCTGTGTAAAGTCCCTGAAGAAGCCCTTTGGGTTATCCGTTTATAAATCGCCGTACCCCGTGCTGCTCTTTACTTCGTGGCAACTTGAACTCCTACACTGCAACTTGAACTCCTAAGCTGGAAATATGTACACAGAGAAGCCTTTGTGCCTCGTTGGCGCAGTAGGCAGCGCGTCAGTCTCATAATCTGAAGGCCGTGAGTTCGACCCTCACACGGGGCAGGGTTTTTAATCCCCCTTTCCTCAATTTCTTTATGCCCGGAGACACAAATAATAAGTAGAGCTTCTTCTGTCAGCAGTAAAACACTCTCATTTGTCTTGGAGATCTCGCCCCTCACGCAGACATGCTGAGTTGGCTCGTTTTTGTCTTCATCCGTGGGTTCCATGGTGTAATGGTCAGCACTCTGGACTCTGAATCCAGTAATCCGAGTTCAAGTCTCGGTGGAACCTTCCTGTCAGCTGTTTTGGGTGGGGAAATTTGGACTCTTTGGGCAGAATTCTTACCTGCAAGTCTGCTTTGCTCCGTGAAAAGTACAAGACTTGCCATGGAGAAGAGTCATATCAAATATCAAAGAACCTGTCCACTTGCCATTGCACCACTTCATTCAGACATTTAGGCCGACCAAGCACAGAAAAGGGCAATCCTAAAACCTTTCATTGTAATAATTCATTGAGGACAAAAGGCAACAGAAAACAAGCCAAAACATCAATTTGGACATTGATGGTAGATGTAATAGTCACTGAAAGATCAATAGGGGGTTTACTTGTCAAGGCAGAGGGGCGCTGTGTAAAGTCCCTGAAGAAGCCCTTTGGGTTATCCGTTTATAAATCGCCGTACCCCGTGCTGCTCTTTACTTCGTGGCAGCTTCAACTCCTACACTGCAACTTGAACTCCTACGCTGGAAATATGTACACAGAGAACCCTTTGTGCCTCGTTGGCGCAGTAGGCAGCGCGTCAGTCTCATAATCTGAAGGCCGTGAGTTCGACCCTCACACGGGGCAGGGTTTTTAAACCCCCTTTCCTCAATTTCTTTATGCCCGGAGACACAAATAATAAGTAGAGCTTCTTCTGTCAGCAGTACAACACTCTCATTTGTCTTGGAGATCTCGCCCCTCACGCAGACATGCTGAGTTGGCTCGTTTTTGTCTTCATCCGTGGGTTCCATGGTGTAATGGTCAGCACTCTGGACTCTGAATCCAGTAATCCGAGTTCAAGTCTCGGTGGAACCTTCCTGTCAGCTGTTTTGGGTGGGGAAATTTGGACTCTTTGGGCAGAATTCTTACCTGCAACTCTGCTTTGCTCCGTGAAAAGTACAAGACTTGCCATGGAGAAGAGTCATATCAAATATCAAAGAACCTGTCCACTTGCCATTGCACCACTTCATTCAGACATTTAGGCCGACCAAGCACAGAAAAGGGCAATCCTAAAACCTTTCATTGTAATAATTCATTGAGGACAAAAGGCAACAGAAAACAAGCCAAAACATCAATTTGGACATTGATGGTAGATGTAATAGTCACTGAAAGATCAATAGAGGGTTTACTTGTCAAGGCAGAGGGGCGCTGTGTAAAGTCCCTGAAGAAGCCCTTTGGGTTATCCGTTTATAAATCGCCGTACCCCGTGCTGCTCTTTACTTCGTGGCAACTTGAACTCCTACACTGCAACATGAACTCCTAAGCTGGAAATATGTACACAGAGAAGCCTTTGTGCCTCGTTGGCGCAGTAGGCAGCGCGTCAGTCTCATAATCTGAAGGCCGTGAGTTCGACCCTCACACGGGGCAGGGTTTTTAATCCCCCTTTCCTCAATTTCTTTATGCCCGGAGACACAAATAATAAGTAGAGCTTCTTCTGTCAGCAGTACAACACTCTCATTTGTCTTGGAGATCTCGCCCCTCACGCAGACATGCTGAGTTGGCTCGTTTTTGTCTTCATCCGTGGGTTCCATGGTGTAATGGTCAGCACTCTGGACTCTGAATCCAGTAATCCGAGTTCAAGTCTCGGTGGAACCTTCCTGTCAGCTGTTTTGGGTGGGGAAATTTGGACTCTTTGGGCAGAATTCTTACCTGCAAGTCTGCTTTGCTCCGTGAAAAGTACAAGACTTGCCATGGAGAAGAGTCATATCAAATATCAAAGAACCTGTCCACTTGCCATTGCACCACTTCATTCAGACATTTAGGCCGACCAAGCACAGAAAAGGGCAATCCTAAAACCTTTCATTGTAATAATTCATTGAGGACAAAAGGCAACAGAAAACAAGCCAAAACATCAATTTGGACATTGATGGTAGATGTAATAGTCACTGAAAGATCAATAGGGGGTTTACTTGTCAAGGCAGAGGGGCGCTGTGTAAAGTCCCTGAAGAAGCCCTTTGGGTTATCCGTTTATAAATCGCCGTACCCCGTGCTGCTCTTTACTTCGTGGCAACTTGAACTCCTACACTGCAACTTGAACTCCTACGCTGGAAATATGTACACAGAGAAGCCTTTGTGCCTCGTTGGCGCAGTAGGCAGCGCGTCAGTCTCATAATCTGAAGGCCGTGAGTTCGACCCTCACACGGGGCAGGGTTTTTAATCCCCCTTTCCTCAATTTCTTTATGCCCGGAGACACAAATAATAAGTAGAGCTTCTTCTGTCAGCAGTAAAACACTCTCATTTGTCTTGGAGATCTCGCCCCTCACGCAGACCTGGTGAGTTGGCTCGTTTTTGTCTTCATCCGTGGGTTCCATGGTGTAATGGTCAGCACTCTGGACTCTGAATCCAGTAATCCGAGTTCAAGTCTCGGTGGAACCTTCCTGTCAGCTGTTTTGGGTGGGGAAATTTGGACTCTTTGGGCAGAATTCTTACCTGCAACTCTGCTTTGCTCCGTGAAAAGTACAAGACTTGCCATGGAGAAGAGTCATATCAAATATCAAAGAACCTGTCCACTTGCCATTGCACCACTTCATTCAGACATTTAGGCCGACCAAGCACAGAAAAGGGCAATCCTAAAACCTTTCATTGTAATAATTCATTGAGGACAAAAGGCAACAGAAAACAAGCCAAAACATCAATTTGGACATTGATGGTAGATGTAATAGTCACTGAAAGATCAATAGAGGGTTTACTTGTCAAGGCAGAGGGGCGCTGTGTAAAGTCCCTGAAGAAGCCCTTTGGGTTATCCGTTTATAAATCGCCGTACCCCGTGCTGCTCTTTACTTCGTGGCAACTTGAACTCCTACACTGCAACTTGAACTCCTAAGCTGGAAATATGTACACAGAGAAGCCTTTGTGCCTCGTTGGCGCAGTAGGCAGCGCGTCAGTCTCATAATCTGAAGGCCGTGAGTTCGACCCTCACACGGGGCAGGGTTTTTAATCCCCCTTTCCTCAATTTCTTTATGCCCGGAGACACAAATAATAAGTAGAGCTTCTTCTGTCAGCAGTACAACACTCTCATTTGTCTTGGAGATCTCGCCCCTCACGCAGACATGCTGAGTTGGCTCGTTTTTGTCTTCATCCGTGGGTTCCATGGTGTAATGGTCAGCACTCTGGACTCTGAATCCAGTAATCCGAGTTCAAGTCTCGGTGGAACCTTCCTGTCAGCTGTTTTGGGTGGGGAAATTTGGACTCTTTGGGCAGAATTCTTACCTGCAAGTCTGCTTTGCTCCGTGAAAAGTACAAGACTTGCCATGGAGAAGAGTCATATCAAATATCAAAGAACCTGTCCACTTGCCATTGCACCACTTCATTCAGACATTTAGGCCGACCAAGCACAGAAAAGGGCAATCCTAAAACCTTTCATTGTAATAATTCATTGAGGACAAAAGGCAACAGAAAACAAGCCAAAACATCAATTTGGACATTGATGGTAGATGTAATAGTCACTGAAAGATCAATAGGGGGTTTACTTGTCAAGGCAGAGGGGCGCTGTGTAAAGTCCCTGAAGAAGCCCTTTGGGTTATCCGTTTATAAATCGCCGTACCCCGTGCTGCTCTTTACTTCGTGGCAACTTGAACTCCTACACTGCAACTTGAACTCCTACGCTGGAAATATGTACACAGAGAAGCCTTTGTGCCTCGTTGGCGCAGTAGGCAGCGCGTCAGTCTCATAATCTGAAGGCCGTGAGTTCGACCCTCACACGGGGCAGGGTTTTTAATCCCCCTTTCCTCAATTTCTTTATGCCCGGAGACACAAATAATAAGTAGAGCTTCTTCTGTCAGCAGTAAAACACTCTCATTTGTCTTGGAGATCTCGCCCCTCACGCAGACCTGGTGAGTTGGCTCGTTTTTGTCTTCATCCGTGGGTTCCATGGTGTAATGGTCAGCACTCTGGACTCTGAATCCAGTAATCCGAGTTCAAGTCTCGGTGGAACCTTCCTGTCAGCTGTTTTGGGTGGGGAAATTTGGACTCTTTGGGCAGAATTCTTACCTGCAACTCTGCTTTGCTCCGTGAAAAGTACAAGACTTGCCATGGAGAAGAGTCATATCAAATATCAAAGAACCTGTCCACTTGCCATTGCACCACTTCATTCAGACATTTAGGCCGACCAAGCACAGAAAAGGGCAATCCTAAAACCTTTCATTGTAATAATTCATTGAGGACAAAAGGCAACAGAAAACAAGCCAAAACATCAATTTGGACATTGATGGTAGATGTAATAGTCACTGAAAGATCAATAGAGGGTTTACTTGTCAAGGCAGAGGGGCGCTGTGTAAAGTCCCTGAAGAAGCCCTTTGGGTTATCCGTTTATAAATCGCCGTACCCCGTGCTGCTCTTTACTTCGTGGCAACTTGAACTCCTACACTGCAACTTGAACTCCTAAGCTGGAAATATGTACACAGAGAAGCCTTTGTGCCTCGTTGGCGCAGTAGGCAGCGCGTCAGTCTCATAATCTGAAGGCCGTGAGTTCGACCCTCACACGGGGCAGGGTTTTTAATCCCCCTTTCCTCAATTTCTTTATGCCCGGAGACACAAATAATAAGTAGAGCTTCTTCTGTCAGCAGTACAACACTCTCATTTGTCTTGGAGATCTCGCCCCTCACGCAGACATGCTGAGTTGGCTCGTTTTTGTCTTCATCCGTGGGTTCCATGGTGTAATGGTCAGCACTCTGGACTCTGAATCCAGTAATCCGAGTTCAAGTCTCGGTGGAACCTTCCTGTCAGCTGTTTTGGGTGGGGAAATTTGGACTCTTTGGGCAGAATTCTTACCTGCAAGTCTGCTTTGCTCCGTGAAAAGTACAAGACTTGCCATGGAGAAGAGTCATATCAAATATCAAAGAACCTGTCCACTTGCCATTGCACCACTTCATTCAGACATTTAGGCCGACCAAGCACAGAAAAGGGCAATCCTAAAACCTTTCATTGTAATAATTCATTGAGGACAAAAGGCAACAGAAAACAAGCCAAAACATCAATTTGGACATTGATGGTAGATGTAATAGTCACTGAAAGATCAATAGGGGGTTTACTTGTCAAGGCAGAGGGGCGCTGTGTAAAGTCCCTGAAGAAGCCCTTTGGGTTATCCGTTTATAAATCGCCGTACCCCGTGCTGCTCTTTACTTCGTGGCAACTTGAACTCCTACACTGCAACTTGAACTCCTACGCTGGAAATATGTACACAGAGAAGCCTTTGTGCCTCGTTGGCGCAGTAGGCAGCGCGTCAGTCTCATAATCTGAAGGCCGTGAGTTCGACCCTCACACGGGGCAGGGTTTTTAATCCCCCTTTCCTCAATTTCTTTATGCCCGGAGACACAAATAATAAGTAGAGCTTCTTCTGTCAGCAGTAAAACACTCTCATTTGTCTTGGAGATCTCGCCCCTCACGCAGACCTGGTGAGTTGGCTCGTTTTTGTCTTCATCCGTGGGTTCCATGGTGTAATGGTCAGCACTCTGGACTCTGAATCCAGTAATCCGAGTTCAAGTCTCGGTGGAACCTTCCTGTCAGCTGTTTTGGGTGGGGAAATTTGGACTCTTTGGGCAGAATTCTTACCTGCAACTCTGCTTTGCTCCGTGAAAAGTACAAGACTTGCCATGGAGAAGAGTCATATCAAATATCAAAGAACCTGTCCACTTGCCATTGCACCACTTCATTCAGACATTTAGGCCGACCAAGCACAGAAAAGGGCAATCCTAAAACCTTTCATTGTAATAATTCATTGAGGACAAAAGGCAACAGAAAACAAGCCAAAACATCAATTTGGACATTGATGGTAGATGTAATAGTCACTGAAAGATCAATAGAGGGTTTACTTGTCAAGGCAGAGGGGCGCTGTGTAAAGTCCCTGAAGAAGCCCTTTGGGTTATCCGTTTATAAATCGCCGTACCCCGTGCTGCTCTTTACTTCGTGGCAACTTGAACTCCTACACTGCAACTTGAACTCCTAAGCTGGAAATATGTACACAGAGAAGCCTTTGTGCCTCGTTGGCGCAGTAGGCAGCGCGTCAGTCTCATAATCTGAAGGCCGTGAGTTCGACCCTCACACGGGGCAGGGTTTTTAATCCCCCTTTCCTCAATTTCTTTATGCCCGGAGACACAAATAATAAGTAGAGCTTCTTCTGTCAGCAGTACAACACTCTCATTTGTCTTGGAGATCTCGCCCCTCACGCAGACATGCTGAGTTGGCTCGTTTTTGTCTTCATCCGTGGGTTCCATGGTGTAATGGTCAGCACTCTGGACTCTGAATCCAGTAATCCGAGTTCAAGTCTCGGTGGAACCTTCCTGTCAGCTGTTTTGGGTGGGGAAATTTGGACTCTTTGGGCAGAATTCTTACCTGCAAGTCTGCTTTGCTCCGTGAAAAGTACAAGACTTGCCATGGAGAAGAGTCATATCAAATATCAAAGAACCTGTCCACTTGCCATTGCACCACTTCATTCAGACATTTAGGCCGACCAAGCACAGAAAAGGGCAATCCTAAAACCTTTCATTGTAATAATTCATTGAGGACAAAAGGCAACAGAAAACAAGCCAAAACATCAATTTGGACATTGATGGTAGATGTAATAGTCACTGAAAGATCAATAGGGGGTTTACTTGTCAAGGCAGAGGGGCGCTGTGTAAAGTCCCTGAAGAAGCCCTTTGGGTTATCCGTTTATAAATCGCCGTACCCCGTGCTGCTCTTTACTTCGTGGCAACTTGAACTCCTACACTGCAACTTGAACTCCTACGCTGGAAATATGTACACAGAGAAGCCTTTGTGCCTCGTTGGCGCAGTAGGCAGCGCGTCAGTCTCATAATCTGAAGGCCGTGAGTTCGACCCTCACACGGGGCAGGGTTTTTAATCCCCCTTTCCTCAATTTCTTTATGCCCGGAGACACAAATAATAAGTAGAGCTTCTTCTGTCAGCAGTAAAACACTCTCATTTGTCTTGGAGATCTCGCCCCTCACGCAGACCTGGTGAGTTGGCTCGTTTTTGTCTTCATCCGTGGGTTCCATGGTGTAATGGTCAGCACTCTGGACTCTGAATCCAGTAATCCGAGTTCAAGTCTCGGTGGAACCTTCCTGTCAGCTGTTTTGGGTGGGGAAATTTGGACTCTTTGGGCAGAATTCTTACCTGCAACTCTGCTTTGCTCCGTGAAAAGTACAAGACTTGCCATGGAGAAGAGTCATATCAAATATCAAAGAACCTGTCCACTTGCCATTGCACCACTTCATTCAGACATTTAGGCCGACCAAGCACAGAAAAGGGCAATCCTAAAACCTTTCATTGTAATAATTCATTGAGGACAAAAGGCAACAGAAAACAAGCCAAAACATCAATTTGGACATTGATGGTAGATGTAATAGTCACTGAAAGATCAATAGAGGGTTTACTTGTCAAGGCAGAGGGGTGCTGTGTAAAGTCCCTGAAGAAGCCCTTTGGGTTATCCGTTTATAAATCGCCGTACCCCGTGCTGCTCTTTACTTCGTGGCAACTTGAACTCCTACACTGCAACTTGAACTCCTAAGCTGGAAATATGTACACAGAGAAGCCTTTGTGCCTCGTTGGCGCAGTAGGCAGCGCGTCAGTCTCATAATCTGAAGGCCGTGAGTTCGACCCTCACACGGGGCAGGGTTTTTAATCCCCCTTTCCTCAATTTCTTTATGCCCGGAGACACAAATAATAAGTAGAGCTTCTTCTGTCAGCAGTAAAACACTCTCATTTGTCTTGGAGATCTCGCCCCTCACGCAGACATGCTGAGTTGGCTCGTTTTTGTCTTCATCCGTGGGTTCCATGGTGTAATGGTCAGCACTCTGGACTCTGAATCCAGTAATCCGAGTTCAAGTCTCGGTGGAACCTTCCTGTCAGCTGTTTTGGGTGGGGAAATTTGGACTCTTTGGGCAGAATTCTTACCTGCAAGTCTGCTTTGCTCCGTGAAAAGTACAAGACTTGCCATGGAGAAGAGTCATATCAAATATCAAAGAACCTGTCCACTTGCCATTGCACCACTTCATTCAGACATTTAGGCCGACCAAGCACAGAAAAGGGCAATCCTAAAACCTTTCATTGTAATAATTCATTGAGGACAAAAGGCAACAGAAAACAAGCCAAAACATCAATTTGGACATTGATGGTAGATGTAATAGTCACTGAAAGATCAATAGGGGGTTTACTTGTCAAGGCAGAGGGGCGCTGTGTAAAGTCCCTGAAGAAGCCCTTTGGGTTATCCGTTTATAAATCGCCGTACCCCGTGCTGCTCTTTACTTCGTGGCAGCTTCAACTCCTACACTGCAACTTGAACTCCTACGCTGGAAATATGTACACAGAGAACCCTTTGTGCCTCGTTGGCGCAGTAGGCAGCGCGTCAGTCTCATAATCTGAAGGCCGTGAGTTCGACCCTCACACGGGGCAGGGTTTTTAAACCCCCTTTCCTCAATTTCTTTATGCCCGGAGACACAAATAATAAGTAGAGCTTCTTCTGTCAGCAGTACAACACTCTCATTTGTCTTGGAGATCTCGCCCCTCACGCAGACATGCTGAGTTGGCTCGTTTTTGTCTTCATCCGTGGGTTCCATGGTGTAATGGTCAGCACTCTGGACTCTGAATCCAGTAATCCGAGTTCAAGTCTCGGTGGAACCTTCCTGTCAGCTGTTTTGGGTGGGGAAATTTGGACTCTTTGGGCAGAATTCTTACCTGCAACTCTGCTTTGCTCCGTGAAAAGTACAAGACTTGCCATGGAGAAGAGTCATATCAAATATCAAAGAACCTGTCCACTTGCCATTGCACCACTTCATTCAGACATTTAGGCCGACCAAGCACAGAAAAGGGCAATCCTAAAACCTTTCATTGTAATAATTCATTGAGGACAAAAGGCAACAGAAAACAAGCCAAAACATCAATTTGGACATTGATGGTAGATGTAATAGTCACTGAAAGATCAATAGAGGGTTTACTTGTCAAGGCAGAGGGGCGCTGTGTAAAGTCCCTGAAGAAGCCCTTTGGGTTATCCGTTTATAAATCGCCGTACCCCGTGCTGCTCTTTACTTCGTGGCAACTTGAACTCCTACACTGCAACATGAACTCCTAAGCTGGAAATATGTACACAGAGAAGCCTTTGTGCCTCGTTGGCGCAGTAGGCAGCGCGTCAGTCTCATAATCTGAAGGCCGTGAGTTCGACCCTCACACGGGGCAGGGTTTTTAATCCCCCTTTCCTCAATTTCTTTATGCCCGGAGACACAAATAATAAGTAGAGCTTCTTCTGTCAGCAGTACAACACTCTCATTTGTCTTGGAGATCTCGCCCCTCACGCAGACATGCTGAGTTGGCTCGTTTTTGTCTTCATCCGTGGGTTCCATGGTGTAATGGTCAGCACTCTGGACTCTGAATCCAGTAATCCGAGTTCAAGTCTCGGTGGAACCTTCCTGTCAGCTGTTTTGGGTGGGGAAATTTGGACTCTTTGGGCAGAATTCTTACCTGCAAGTCTGCTTTGCTCCGTGAAAAGTACAAGACTTGCCATGGAGAAGAGTCATATCAAATATCAAAGAACCTGTCCACTTGCCATTGCACCACTTCATTCAGACATTTAGGCCGACCAAGCACAGAAAAGGGCAATCCTAAAACCTTTCATTGTAATAATTCATTGAGGACAAAAGGCAACAGAAAACAAGCCAAAACATCAATTTGGACATTGATGGTAGATGTAATAGTCACTGAAAGATCAATAGGGGGTTTACTTGTCAAGGCAGAGGGGCGCTGTGTAAAGTCCCTGAAGAAGCCCTTTGGGTTATCCGTTTATAAATCGCCGTACCCCGTGCTGCTCTTTACTTCGTGGCAACTTGAACTCCTACACTGCAACTTGAACTCCTACGCTGGAAATATGTACACAGAGAAGCCTTTGTGCCTCGTTGGCGCAGTAGGCAGCGCGTCAGTCTCATAATCTGAAGGCCGTGAGTTCGACCCTCACACGGGGCAGGGTTTTTAATCCCCCTTTCCTCAATTTCTTTATGCCCGGAGACACAAATAATAAGTAGAGCTTCTTCTGTCAGCAGTAAAACACTCTCATTTGTCTTGGAGATCTCGCCCCTCACGCAGACCTGGTGAGTTGGCTCGTTTTTGTCTTCATCCGTGGGTTCCATGGTGTAATGGTCAGCACTCTGGACTCTGAATCCAGTAATCCGAGTTCAAGTCTCGGTGGAACCTTCCTGTCAGCTGTTTTGGGTGGGGAAATTTGGACTCTTTGGGCAGAATTCTTACCTGCAACTCTGCTTTGCTCCGTGAAAAGTACAAGACTTGCCATGGAGAAGAGTCATATCAAATATCAAAGAACCTGTCCACTTGCCATTGCACCACTTCATTCAGACATTTAGGCCGACCAAGCACAGAAAAGGGCAATCCTAAAACCTTTCATTGTAATAATTCATTGAGGACAAAAGGCAACAGAAAACAAGCCAAAACATCAATTTGGACATTGATGGTAGATGTAATAGTCACTGAAAGATCAATAGAGGGTTTACTTGTCAAGGCAGAGGGGCGCTGTGTAAAGTCCCTGAAGAAGCCCTTTGGGTTATCCGTTTATAAATCGCCGTACCCCGTGCTGCTCTTTACTTCGTGGCAACTTGAACTCCTACACTGCAACTTGAACTCCTAAGCTGGAAATATGTACACAGAGAAGCCTTTGTGCCTCGTTGGCGCAGTAGGCAGCGCGTCAGTCTCATAATCTGAAGGCCGTGAGTTCGACCCTCACACGGGGCAGGGTTTTTAATCCCCCTTTCCTCAATTTCTTTATGCCCGGAGACACAAATAATAAGTAGAGCTTCTTCTGTCAGCAGTACAACACTCTCATTTGTCTTGGAGATCTCGCCCCTCACGCAGACATGCTGAGTTGGCTCGTTTTTGTCTTCATCCGTGGGTTCCATGGTGTAATGGTCAGCACTCTGGACTCTGAATCCAGTAATCCGAGTTCAAGTCTCGGTGGAACCTTCCTGTCAGCTGTTTTGGGTGGGGAAATTTGGACTCTTTGGGCAGAATTCTTACCTGCAAGTCTGCTTTGCTCCGTGAAAAGTACAAGACTTGCCATGGAGAAGAGTCATATCAAATATCAAAGAACCTGTCCACTTGCCATTGCACCACTTCATTCAGACATTTAGGCCGACCAAGCACAGAAAAGGGCAATCCTAAAACCTTTCATTGTAATAATTCATTGAGGACAAAAGGCAACAGAAAACAAGCCAAAACATCAATTTGGACATTGATGGTAGATGTAATAGTCACTGAAAGATCAATAGGGGGTTTACTTGTCAAGGCAGAGGGGCGCTGTGTAAAGTCCCTGAAGAAGCCCTTTGGGTTATCCGTTTATAAATCGCCGTACCCCGTGCTGCTCTTTACTTCGTGGCAACTTGAACTCCTACACTGCAACTTGAACTCCTACGCTGGAAATATGTACACAGAGAAGCCTTTGTGCCTCGTTGGCGCAGTAGGCAGCGCGTCAGTCTCATAATCTGAAGGCCGTGAGTTCGACCCTCACACGGGGCAGGGTTTTTAATCCCCCTTTCCTCAATTTCTTTATGCCCGGAGACACAAATAATAAGTAGAGCTTCTTCTGTCAGCAGTAAAACACTCTCATTTGTCTTGGAGATCTCGCCCCTCACGCAGACCTGGTGAGTTGGCTCGTTTTTGTCTTCATCCGTGGGTTCCATGGTGTAATGGTCAGCACTCTGGACTCTGAATCCAGTAATCCGAGTTCAAGTCTCGGTGGAACCTTCCTGTCAGCTGTTTTGGGTGGGGAAATTTGGACTCTTTGGGCAGAATTCTTACCTGCAACTCTGCTTTGCTCCGTGAAAAGTACAAGACTTGCCATGGAGAAGAGTCATATCAAATATCAAAGAACCTGTCCACTTGCCATTGCACCACTTCATTCAGACATTTAGGCCGACCAAGCACAGAAAAGGGCAATCCTAAAACCTTTCATTGTAATAATTCATTGAGGACAAAAGGCAACAGAAAACAAGCCAAAACATCAATTTGGACATTGATGGTAGATGTAATAGTCACTGAAAGATCAATAGAGGGTTTACTTGTCAAGGCAGAGGGGCGCTGTGTAAAGTCCCTGAAGAAGCCCTTTGGGTTATCCGTTTATAAATCGCCGTACCCCGTGCTGCTCTTTACTTCGTGGCAACTTGAACTCCTACACTGCAACTTGAACTCCTAAGCTGGAAATATGTACACAGAGAAGCCTTTGTGCCTCGTTGGCGCAGTAGGCAGCGCGTCAGTCTCATAATCTGAAGGCCGTGAGTTCGACCCTCACACGGGGCAGGGTTTTTAATCCCCCTTTCCTCAATTTCTTTATGCCCGGAGACACAAATAATAAGTAGAGCTTCTTCTGTCAGCAGTACAACACTCTCATTTGTCTTGGAGATCTCGCCCCTCACGCAGACATGCTGAGTTGGCTCGTTTTTGTCTTCATCCGTGGGTTCCATGGTGTAATGGTCAGCACTCTGGACTCTGAATCCAGTAATCCGAGTTCAAGTCTCGGTGGAACCTTCCTGTCAGCTGTTTTGGGTGGGGAAATTTGGACTCTTTGGGCAGAATTCTTACCTGCAAGTCTGCTTTGCTCCGTGAAAAGTACAAGACTTGCCATGGAGAAGAGTCATATCAAATATCAAAGAACCTGTCCACTTGCCATTGCACCACTTCATTCAGACATTTAGGCCGACCAAGCACAGAAAAGGGCAATCCTAAAACCTTTCATTGTAATAATTCATTGAGGACAAAAGGCAACAGAAAACAAGCCAAAACATCAATTTGGACATTGATGGTAGATGTAATAGTCACTGAAAGATCAATAGGGGGTTTACTTGTCAAGGCAGAGGGGCGCTGTGTAAAGTCCCTGAAGAAGCCCTTTGGGTTATCCGTTTATAAATCGCCGTACCCCGTGCTGCTCTTTACTTCGTGGCAACTTGAACTCCTACACTGCAACTTGAACTCCTACGCTGGAAATATGTACACAGAGAAGCCTTTGTGCCTCGTTGGCGCAGTAGGCAGCGCGTCAGTCTCATAATCTGAAGGCCGTGAGTTCGACCCTCACACGGGGCAGGGTTTTTAATCCCCCTTTCCTCAATTTCTTTATGCCCGGAGACACAAATAATAAGTAGAGCTTCTTCTGTCAGCAGTAAAACACTCTCATTTGTCTTGGAGATCTCGCCCCTCACGCAGACCTGGTGAGTTGGCTCGTTTTTGTCTTCATCCGTGGGTTCCATGGTGTAATGGTCAGCACTCTGGACTCTGAATCCAGTAATCCGAGTTCAAGTCTCGGTGGAACCTTCCTGTCAGCTGTTTTGGGTGGGGAAATTTGGACTCTTTGGGCAGAATTCTTACCTGCAACTCTGCTTTGCTCCGTGAAAAGTACAAGACTTGCCATGGAGAAGAGTCATATCAAATATCAAAGAACCTGTCCACTTGCCATTGCACCACTTCATTCAGACATTTAGGCCGACCAAGCACAGAAAAGGGCAATCCTAAAACCTTTCATTGTAATAATTCATTGAGGACAAAAGGCAACAGAAAACAAGCCAAAACATCAATTTGGACATTGATGGTAGATGTAATAGTCACTGAAAGATCAATAGAGGGTTTACTTGTCAAGGCAGAGGGGCGCTGTGTAAAGTCCCTGAAGAAGCCCTTTGGGTTATCCGTTTATAAATCGCCGTACCCCGTGCTGCTCTTTACTTCGTGGCAACTTGAACTCCTACACTGCAACTTGAACTCCTAAGCTGGAAATATGTACACAGAGAAGCCTTTGTGCCTCGTTGGCGCAGTAGGCAGCGCGTCAGTCTCATAATCTGAAGGCCGTGAGTTCGACCCTCACACGGGGCAGGGTTTTTAATCCCCCTTTCCTCAATTTCTTTATGCCCGGAGACACAAATAATAAGTAGAGCTTCTTCTGTCAGCAGTACAACACTCTCATTTGTCTTGGAGATCTCGCCCCTCACGCAGACATGCTGAGTTGGCTCGTTTTTGTCTTCATCCGTGGGTTCCATGGTGTAATGGTCAGCACTCTGGACTCTGAATCCAGTAATCCGAGTTCAAGTCTCGGTGGAACCTTCCTGTCAGCTGTTTTGGGTGGGGAAATTTGGACTCTTTGGGCAGAATTCTTACCTGCAAGTCTGCTTTGCTCCGTGAAAAGTACAAGACTTGCCATGGAGAAGAGTCATATCAAATATCAAAGAACCTGTCCACTTGCCATTGCACCACTTCATTCAGACATTTAGGCCGACCAAGCACAGAAAAGGGCAATCCTAAAACCTTTCATTGTAATAATTCATTGAGGACAAAAGGCAACAGAAAACAAGCCAAAACATCAATTTGGACATTGATGGTAGATGTAATAGTCACTGAAAGATCAATAGGGGGTTTACTTGTCAAGGCAGAGGGGCGCTGTGTAAAGTCCCTGAAGAAGCCCTTTGGGTTATCCGTTTATAAATCGCCGTACCCCGTGCTGCTCTTTACTTCGTGGCAACTTGAACTCCTACACTGCAACTTGAACTCCTACGCTGGAAATATGTACACAGAGAAGCCTTTGTGCCTCGTTGGCGCAGTAGGCAGCGCGTCAGTCTCATAATCTGAAGGCCGTGAGTTCGACCCTCACACGGGGCAGGGTTTTTAATCCCCCTTTCCTCAATTTCTTTATGCCCGGAGACACAAATAATAAGTAGAGCTTCTTCTGTCAGCAGTAAAACACTCTCATTTGTCTTGGAGATCTCGCCCCTCACGCAGACCTGGTGAGTTGGCTCGTTTTTGTCTTCATCCGTGGGTTCCATGGTGTAATGGTCAGCACTCTGGACTCTGAATCCAGTAATCCGAGTTCAAGTCTCGGTGGAACCTTCCTGTCAGCTGTTTTGGGTGGGGAAATTTGGACTCTTTGGGCAGAATTCTTACCTGCAACTCTGCTTTGCTCCGTGAAAAGTACAAGACTTGCCATGGAGAAGAGTCATATCAAATATCAAAGAACCTGTCCACTTGCCATTGCACCACTTCATTCAGACATTTAGGCCGACCAAGCACAGAAAAGGGCAATCCTAAAACCTTTCATTGTAATAATTCATTGAGGACAAAAGGCAACAGAAAACAAGCCAAAACATCAATTTGGACATTGATGGTAGATGTAATAGTCACTGAAAGATCAATAGAGGGTTTACTTGTCAAGGCAGAGGGGCGCTGTGTAAAGTCCCTGAAGAAGCCCTTTGGGTTATCCGTTTATAAATCGCCGTACCCCGTGCTGCTCTTTACTTCGTGGCAACTTGAACTCCTACACTGCAACTTGAACTCCTAAGCTGGAAATATGTACACAGAGAAGCCTTTGTGCCTCGTTGGCGCAGTAGGCAGCGCGTCAGTCTCATAATCTGAAGGCCGTGAGTTCGACCCTCACACGGGGCAGGGTTTTTAATCCCCCTTTCCTCAATTTCTTTATGCCCGGAGACACAAATAATAAGTAGAGCTTCTTCTGTCAGCAGTACAACACTCTCATTTGTCTTGGAGATCTCGCCCCTCACGCAGACATGCTGAGTTGGCTCGTTTTTGTCTTCATCCGTGGGTTCCATGGTGTAATGGTCAGCACTCTGGACTCTGAATCCAGTAATCCGAGTTCAAGTCTCGGTGGAACCTTCCTGTCAGCTGTTTTGGGTGGGGAAATTTGGACTCTTTGGGCAGAATTCTTACCTGCAAGTCTGCTTTGCTCCGTGAAAAGTACAAGACTTGCCATGGAGAAGAGTCATATCAAATATCAAAGAACCTGTCCACTTGCCATTGCACCACTTCATTCAGACATTTAGGCCGACCAAGCACAGAAAAGGGCAATCCTAAAACCTTTCATTGTAATAATTCATTGAGGACAAAAGGCAACAGAAAACAAGCCAAAACATCAATTTGGACATTGATGGTAGATGTAATAGTCACTGAAAGATCAATAGGGGGTTTACTTGTCAAGGCAGAGGGGCGCTGTGTAAAGTCCCTGAAGAAGCCCTTTGGGTTATCCGTTTATAAATCGCCGTACCCCGTGCTGCTCTTTACTTCGTGGCAACTTGAACTCCTACACTGCAACTTGAACTCCTACGCTGGAAATATGTACACAGAGAAGCCTTTGTGCCTCGTTGGCGCAGTAGGCAGCGCGTCAGTCTCATAATCTGAAGGCCGTGAGTTCGACCCTCACACGGGGCAGGGTTTTTAATCCCCCTTTCCTCAATTTCTTTATGCCCGGAGACACAAATAATAAGTAGAGCTTCTTCTGTCAGCAGTAAAACACTCTCATTTGTCTTGGAGATCTCGCCCCTCACGCAGACCTGGTGAGTTGGCTCGTTTTTGTCTTCATCCGTGGGTTCCATGGTGTAATGGTCAGCACTCTGGACTCTGAATCCAGTAATCCGAGTTCAAGTCTCGGTGGAACCTTCCTGTCAGCTGTTTTGGGTGGGGAAATTTGGACTCTTTGGGCAGAATTCTTACCTGCAAGTCTGCTTTGCTCCGTGAAAAGTACAAGACTTGCCATGGAGAAGAGTCATATCAAATATCAAAGAACCTGTCCACTTGCCATTGCACCACTTCATTCAGACATTTAGGCCGACCAAGCACAGAAAAGGGCAATCCTAAAACCTTTCATTGTAATAATTCATTGAGGACAAAAGGCAACAGAAAACAAGCCAAAACATCAATTTGGACATTGATGGTAGATGTAATAGTCACTGAAAGATCAATAGGGGGTTTACTTGTCAAGGCAGAGGGGCGCTGTGTAAAGTCCCTGAAGAAGCCCTTTGGGTTATCCGTTTGTAAATCGCCGTACCCCGTGCTGCTCTTTACTTCGTGGCAACTTGAACTCCTACACTGCAACTTGAACTCCTAAGCTGGAAATATGTACACAGAGAAGCCTTTGTGCCTCGTTGGCGCAGTAGGCAGCGCGTCAGTCTCATAATCTGAAGGCCGTGAGTTCGACCCTCACACGGGGCAGGGTTTTTAATCCCCCTTTCCTCAATTTCTTTATGCCCGGAGACACAAATAATAAGTAGAGCTTCTTCTGTCAGCAGTACAACACTCTCATTTGTCTTGGAGATCTCGCCCCTCACGCAGACCTGGTGAGTTGGCTCGTTTTTGTCTTCATCCGTGGGTTCCATGGTGTAATGGTCAGCACTCTGGACTCTGAATCCAGTAATCCGAGTTCAAGTCTCGGTGGAACCTTCCTGTCAGCTGTTTTGGGTGGGGAAATTTGGACTCTTTGGGCAGAATTCTTACCTGCAAGTCTGCTTTGCTCCGTGAAAAGTACAAGACTTGCCATGGAGAAGAGTCATGTCAAATATCAAAGAACCTGTCCACTTGCCATTGCACCACTTCATTCAGACATTTAGGCCGACCAAGCACAGAAAAGGGCAATCCTAAAACCTTTCATTGTAATAATTCATTGAGGACAAAAGGCAACAGAAAACAAGCCAAAACATCAATTTGGACATTGATGGTAGATGTAATAGTCACTGAAAGATCAATAGGGGGTTTACTTGTCAAGGCAGAGGGGCGCTGTGTAAAGTCCCTGAAGAAGCCCTTTGGGTTATCCGTTTATAAATCGCCGTACCCCGTGCTGCTCTTTACTTCGTGGCAACTTGAACTCCTACACTGCAACTTGAACTCCTAAGCTGGAAATATGTACACAGAGAAGCCTTTGTGCCTCGTTGGCGCAGTAGGCAGCGCGTCAGTCTCATAATCTGAAGGCCGTGAGTTCGACCCTCACACGGGGCAGGGTTTTTAATCCCCCTTTCCTCAATTTCTTTATGCCCGGAGACACAAATAATAAGTAGAGCTTCTTCTGTCAGCAGTACAACACTCTCATTTGTCTTGGAGATCTCGCCCCTCACGCAGACATGCTGAGTTGGCTCGTTTTTGTCTTCATCCGTGGGTTCCATGGTGTAATGGTCAGCACTCTGGACTCTGAATCCAGTAATCCGAGTTCAAGTCTCGGTGGAACCTTCCTGTCAGCTGTTTTGGGTGGGGAAATTTGGACTCTTTGGGCAGAATTCTTACCTGCAAGTCTGCTTTGCTCCGTGAAAAGTACAAGACTTGCCATGGAGAAGAGTCATATCAAATATCAAAGAACCTGTCCACTTGCCATTGCACCACTTCATTCAGACATTTAGGCCGACCAAGCACAGAAAAGGGCAATCCTAAAACCTTTCATTGTAATAATTCATTGAGGACAAAAGGCAACAGAAAACAAGCCAAAACATCAATTTGGACATTGATGGTAGATGTAATAGTCACTGAAAGATCAATAGGGGGTTTACTTGTCAAGGCAGAGGGGCGCTGTGTAAAGTCCCTGAAGAAGCCCTTTGGGTTATCCGTTTATAAATCGCCGTACCCCGTGCTGCTCTTTACTTCGTGGCAACTTGAACTCCTACACTGCAACTTGAACTCCTAAGCTGGAAATATGTACACAGAGAAGCCTTTGTGCCTCGTTGGCGCAGTAGGCAGCGCGTCAGTCTCATAATCTGAAGGCCGTGAGTTCGACCCTCACACGGGGCAGGGTTTTTAATCCCCCTTTCCTCAATTTCTTTATGCCCGGAGACACAAATAATAAGTAGAGCTTCTTCTGTCAGCAGTACAACACTCTCATTTGTCTTGGAGATCTCGCCCCTCACGCAGACCTGGTGAGTTGGCTCGTTTTTGTCTTCATCCGTGGGTTCCATGGTGTAATGGTCAGCACTCTGGACTCTGAATCCAGTAATCCGAGTTCAAGTCTCGGTGGAACCTTCCTGTCAGCTGTTTTGGGTGGGGAAATTTGGACTCTTTGGGCAGAATTCTTACCTGCAAGTCTGCTTTGCTCCGTGAAAAGTACAAGACTTGCCATGGAGAAGAGTCATGTCAAATATCAAAGAACCTGTCCACTTGCCATTGCACCACTTCATTCAGACATTTAGGCCGACCAAGCACAGAAAAGGGCAATCCTAAAACCTTTCATTGTAATAATTCATTGAGGACAAAAGGCAACAGAAAACAAGCCAAAACATCAATTTGGACATTGATGGTAGATGTAATAGTCACTGAAAGATCAATAGGGGGTTTACTTGTCAAGGCAGAGGGGCGCTGTGTAAAGTCCCTGAAGAAGCCCTTTGGGTTATCCGTTTATAAATCGCCGTACCCCGTGCTGCTCTTTACTTCGTGGCAACTTGAACTCCTACACTGCAACTTGAACTCCTAAGCTGGAAATATGTACACAGAGAAGCCTTTGTGCCTCGTTGGCGCAGTAGGCAGCGCGTCAGTCTCATAATCTGAAGGCCGTGAGTTCGACCCTCACACGGGGCAGGGTTTTTAATCCCCCTTTCCTCAATTTCTTTATGCCCGGAGACACAAATAATAAGTAGAGCTTCTTCTGTCAGCAGTACAACACTCTCATTTGTCTTGGAGATCTCGCCCCTCACGCAGACATGCTGAGTTGGCTCGTTTTTGTCTTCATCCGTGGGTTCCATGGTGTAATGGTCAGCACTCTGGACTCTGAATCCAGTAATCCGAGTTCAAGTCTCGGTGGAACCTTCCTGTCAGCTGTTTTGGGTGGGGAAATTTGGACTCTTTGGGCAGAATTCTTACCTGCAAGTCTGCTTTGCTCCGTGAAAAGTACAAGACTTGCCATGGAGAATAGTCATATCAAATATCAAAGAACCTGTCCACTTGCCATTGCACCACTTCATTCAGTCCTTTAGGACGACCAAGCACAGAAAAGGGCAATCCTAAAACCTTTCATTGTAATAATACATTGAGGACAAAAGGCAACAGAAAACAAGCCAAAACATCAATTTGGACATTGGTGGTAGATGTAATAGTCACTGAAAGATCAATAGGGGGTTTACTTGTCAAGGCAGAGGGGCGCTGTGTAAAGTCCCTGAAGAAGCCCTTTGGGTTATCCGTTTATAAATCGCCGTACCCCGTGCTGCTCTTTACTTCGTGGCAGCTTCAACTCCTACACTGCAACTTGAAATCCTACGCTGGAAATATGTACACAGAGAAGCCTTTGTGCCTCGTTGGCGCAGTAGGCAGCGCGTCAGTCTCATAATCTGAAGGCCGTGAGTTCGACCCTCACACGGGGCAGGGTTTTTAATCCCCCTTTCCTCAATTTCTTTATGCCCGGAGACACAAATAATAAGTAGAGCTTCTTCTGTCAGCAGTACAACACTCTCATTTGTCTTGGAGATCTCGCCCCTCACGCAGACATGCTGAGTTGGCTCGTTTTTGTCTTCATCCGTGGGTTCCATGGTGTAATGGTCAGCACTCTGGACTCTGAATCCAGTAATCCGAGTTCAAGTCTCGGTGGAACCTTCCTGTCAGCTGTTTTGGGTGGGGAAATTTGCACTCTTTGGGCAGAATTCTTACCTGCAAGTCTGCTTTGCTCCGTGAAAAGTACAAGACTTGCCATGGAGAAGAGTCATATCAAATATCAAAGAACCTGTCCACTTGCCATTGCACCACTTCATTCAGTCCTTTAGGACGACCAAGCACAGAAAAGGGCAATCCTAAAACCTTTCATTGTAATAATACATTGAGGACAAAAGGCAACAGAAAACAAGCCAAAACATCAATTTGGACATTGGTGGTAGATGTAATAGTCACTGAAAGATCAATAGGGGGTTTACTTGTCAAGGCAGAGGGGCGCTGTGTAAAGTCCCTGAAGAAGCCCTTTGGGTTATCCGTTTATAAATCGCCGTACCCCGTGCTGCTCTTTACTTCGTGGCAGCTTCAACTCCTACACTGCAACTTGAAATCCTACGCTGGAAATATGTACACAGAGAAGCCTTTGTGCCTCGTTGGCGCAGTAGGCAGCGCGTCAGTCTCATAATCTGAAGGCCGTGAGTTCGACCCTCACACGGGGCAGGGTTTTTAATCCCCCTTTCCTCAATTTCTTTATGCCCGGAGACACAAATAATAAGTAGAGCTTCTTCTGTCAGCAGTAAAACACTCTCATTTGTCTTGGAGATCTCGCCCCTCACGCAGACATGCTGAGTTGGCTCGTTTTTGTCTTCATCCGTGGGTTCCATGGTGTAATGGTCAGCACTCTGGACTCTGAATCCAGTAATCCGAGTTCAAGTCTCGGTGGAACCTTCCTGTCAGCTGTTTTGGGTGGGGAAATTTGGACTCTTTGGGCAGAATTCTTACCTGCAAGTCTGCTTTGCTCCGTGAAAAGTACAAGACTTGCCATGGAGAATAGTCATATCAAATATCAAAGAACCTGTCCACTTGCCATTGCACCACTTCATTCAGTCCTTTAGGACGACCAAGCACAGAAAAGGGCAATCCTAAAACCTTTCATTGTAATAATACATTGAGGACAAAAGGCAACAGAAAACAAGCCAAAACATCAATTTGGACATTGGTGGTAGATGTAATAGTCACTGAAAGATCAATAGGGGGTTTACTTGTCAAGGCAGAGGGGCGCTGTGTAAAGTCCCTGAAGAAGCCCTTTGGGTTATCCGTTTATAAATCGCCGTACCCCGTGCTGCTCTTTACTTCGTGGCAGCTTCAACTCCTACACTGCAACTTGAAATCCTACGCTGGAAATATGTACACAGAGAAGCCTTTGTGCCTCGTTGGCGCAGTAGGCAGCGCGTCAGTCTCATAATCTGAAGGCCGTGAGTTCGACCCTCACACGGGGCAGGGTTTTTAATCCCCCTTTCCTCAATTTCTTTATGCCCGGAGACACAAATAATAAGTAGAGCTTCTTCTGTCAGCAGTACAACACTCTCATTTGTCTTGGAGATCTCGCCCCTCACGCAGACATGCTGAGTTGGCTCGTTTTTGTCTTCATCCGTGGGTTCCATGGTGTAATGGTCAGCACTCTGGACTCTGAATCCAGTAATCCGAGTTCAAGTCTCGGTGGAACCTTCCTGTCAGCTGTTTTGGGTGGGGAAATTTGCACTCTTTGGGCAGAATTCTTACCTGCAAGTCTGCTTTGCTCCGTGAAAAGTACAAGACTTGCCATGGAGAAGAGTCATATCAAATATCAAAGAACCTGTCCACTTGCCATTGCACCACTTCATTCAGTCCTTTAGGACGACCAAGCACAGAAAAGGGCAATCCTAAAACCTTTCATTGTAATAATACATTGAGGACAAAAGGCAACAGAAAACAAGCCAAAACATCAATTTGGACATTGGTGGTAGATGTAATAGTCACTGAAAGATCAATAGGGGGTTTACTTGTCAAGGCAGAGGGGCGCTGTGTAAAGTCCCTGAAGAAGCCCTTTGGGTTATCCGTTTATAAATCGCCGTACCCCGTGCTGCTCTTTACTTCGTGGCAGCTTCAACTCCTACACTGCAACTTGAAATCCTACGCTGGAAATATGTACACAGAGAAGCCTTTGTGCCTCGTTGGCGCAGTAGGCAGCGCGTCAGTCTCATAATCTGAAGGCCGTGAGTTCGACCCTCACACGGGGCAGGGTTTTTAATCCCCCTTTCCTCAATTTCTTTATGCCCGGAGACACAAATAATAAGTAGAGCTTCTTCTGTCAGCAGTAAAACACTCTCATTTGTCTTGGAGATCTCGCCCCTCACGCAGACATGCTGAGTTGGCTCGTTTTTGTCTTCATCCGTGGGTTCCATGGTGTAATGGTCAGCACTCTGGACTCTGAATCCAGTAATCCGAGTTCAAGTCTCGGTGGAACCTTCCTGTCAGCTGTTTTGGGTGGGGAAATTTGGACTCTTTGGGCAGAATTCTTACCTGCAAGTCTGCTTTGCTCCGTGAAAAGTACAAGACTTGCCATGGAGAATAGTCATATCAAATATCAAAGAACCTGTCCACTTGCCATTGCACCACTTCATTCAGTCCTTTAGGACGACCAAGCACAGAAAAGGGCAATCCTAAAACCTTTCATTGTAATAATACATTGAGGACAAAAGGCAACAGAAAACAAGCCAAAACATCAATTTGGACATTGGTGGTAGATGTAATAGTCACTGAAAGATCAATAGGGGGTTTACTTGTCAAGGCAGAGGGGCGCTGTGTAAAGTCCCTGAAGAAGCCCTTTGGGTTATCCGTTTATAAATCGCCGTACCCCGTGCTGCTCTTTACTTCGTGGCAGCTTCAACTCCTACACTGCAACTTGAAATCCTACGCTGGAAATATGTACACAGAGAAGCCTTTGTGCCTCGTTGGCGCAGTAGGCAGCGCGTCAGTCTCATAATCTGAAGGCCGTGAGTTCGACCCTCACACGGGGCAGGGTTTTTAATCCCCCTTTCCTCAATTTCTTTATGCCCGGAGACACAAATAATAAGTAGAGCTTCTTCTGTCAGCAGTACAACACTCTCATTTGTCTTGGAGATCTCGCCCCTCACGCAGACATGCTGAGTTGGCTCGTTTTTGTCTTCATCCGTGGGTTCCATGGTGTAATGGTCAGCACTCTGGACTCTGAATCCAGTAATCCGAGTTCAAGTCTCGGTGGAACCTTCCTGTCAGCTGTTTTGGGTGGGGAAATTTGCACTCTTTGGGCAGAATTCTTACCTGCAAGTCTGCTTTGCTCCGTGAAAAGTACAAGACTTGCCATGGAGAAGAGTCATATCAAATATCAAAGAACCTGTCCACTTGCCATTGCACCACTTCATTCAGTCCTTTAGGACGACCAAGCACAGAAAAGGGCAATCCTAAAACCTTTCATTGTAATAATACATTGAGGACAAAAGGCAACAGAAAACAAGCCAAAACATCAATTTGGACATTGGTGGTAGATGTAATAGTCACTGAAAGATCAATAGGGGGTTTACTTGTCAAGGCAGAGGGGCGCTGTGTAAAGTCCCTGAAGAAGCCCTTTGGGTTATCCGTTTATAAATCGCCGTACCCCGTGCTGCTCTTTACTTCGTGGCAGCTTCAACTCCTACACTGCAACTTGAAATCCTACGCTGGAAATATGTACACAGAGAAGCCTTTGTGCCTCGTTGGCGCAGTAGGCAGCGCGTCAGTCTCATAATCTGAAGGCCGTGAGTTCGACCCTCACACGGGGCAGGGTTTTTAATCCCCCTTTCCTCAATTTCTTTATGCCCGGAGACACAAATAATAAGTAGAGCTTCTTCTGTCAGCAGTAAAACACTCTCATTTGTCTTGGAGATCTCGCCCCTCACGCAGACCTGGTGAGTTGGCTCGTTTTTGTCTTCATCCGTGGGTTCCATGGTGTAATGGTCAGCACTCTGGACTCTGAATCCAGTAATCCGAGTTCAAGTCTCGGTGGAACCTTCCTGTCAGCTGTTTTGGGTGGGGAAATTTGGACTCTTTGGGCAGAATTCTTACCTGCAAGTCTGCTTTGCTCCGTGAAAAGTACAAGACTTGCCATGGAGAATAGTCATATCAAATATCAAAGAACCTGTCCACTTGCCATTGCACCACTTCATTCAGTCCTTTAGGACGACCAAGCACAGAAAAGGGCAATCCTAAAACCTTTCATTGTAATAATACATTGAGGACAAAAGGCAACAGAAAACAAGCCAAAACATCAATTTGGACATTGATGGTAGATGTAATAGTCACTGAAAGATCAATAGGGGGTTTACTTGTCAAGGCAGAGGGGCGCTGTGTAAAGTCCCTGAAGAAGCCCTTTGGGTTATCCGTTTATAAATCGCCGTACCCCGTGCTGCTCTTTACTTCGTGGCAGCTTCAACTCCTACACTGCAACTTGAACTCCTACGCTGGAAATATGTACACAGAGAAGCCTTTGTGCCTCGTTGGCGCAGTAGGCAGCGCGTCAGTCTCATAATCTGAAGGCCGTGAGTTCGACCCTCACACGGGGCAGGGTTTTTAATCCCCCTTTCCTCAATTTCTTTATGCCCGGAGACACAAATAATAAGTAGAGCTTCTTCTGTCAGCAGTACAACACTCTCATTTGTCTTGGAGATCTCGCCCCTCACGCAGACATGCTGAGTTGGCTCGTTTTTGTCTTCATCCGTGGGTTCCATGGTGTAATGGTCAGCACTCTGGACTCTGAATCCAGTAATCCGAGTTCAAGTCTCGGTGGAACCTTCCTGTCAGCTGTTTTGGGTGGGGAAATTTGGACTCTTTGGGCAGAATTCTTACCTGCAAGTCTGCTTTGCTCCGTGAAAAGTACAAGACTTGCCATGGAGAAGAGTCATATCAAATATCAAAGAACCTGTCCACTTGCCATTGCACCACTTCATTCAGACATTTAGGCCGACCAAGCACAGAAAAGGGCAATCCTAAAACCTTTCATTGTAATAATTCATTGAGGACAAAAGGCAACAGAAAACAAGCCAAAACATCAATTTGGACATTGATGGTAGATGTAATAGTCACTGAAAGATCAATAGGGGGTTTACTTGTCAAGGCAGAGGGGCGCTGTGTAAAGTCCCTGAAGAAGCCCTTTGGGTTATCCGTTTATAAATCGCCGTACCCCGTGCTGCTCTTTACTTCGTGGCAACTTGAACTCCTACACTGCAACTTGAACTCCTACGCTGGAAATATGTACACAGAGAAGCCTTTGTGCCTCGTTGGCGCAGTAGGCAGCGCGTCAGTCTCATAATCTGAAGGCCGTGAGTTCGACCCTCACACGGGGCAGGGTTTTTAATCCCCCTTTCCTCAATTTCTTTATGCCCGGAGACACAAATAATAAGTAGAGCTTCTTCTGTCAGCAGTAAAACACTCTCATTTGTCTTGGAGATCTCGCCCCTCACGCAGACCTGGTGAGTTGGCTCGTTTTTGTCTTCATCCGTGGGTTCCATGGTGTAATGGTCAGCACTCTGGACTCTGAATCCAGTAATCCGAGTTCAAGTCTCGGTGGAACCTTCCTGTCAGCTGTTTTGGGTGGGGAAATTTGGACTCTTTGGGCAGAATTCTTACCTGCAAGTCTGCTTTGCTCCGTGAAAAGTACAAGACTTGCCATGGAGAATAGTCATATCAAATATCAAAGAACCTGTCCACTTGCCATTGCACCACTTCATTCAGTCCTTTAGGACGACCAAGCACAGAAAAGGGCAATCCTAAAACCTTTCATTGTAATAATACATTGAGGACAAAAGGCAACAGAAAACAAGCCAAAACATCAATTTGGACATTGGTGGTAGATGTAATAGTCACTGAAAGGTCAATAGGGGGTTTACTTGTCAAGGCAGAGGGGCGCTGTGTAAAGTCCCTGAAGAAGCCCTTTGGGTTATCCGTTTATAAATCGCCGTACCCCGTGCTGCTCTTTACTTCGTGGCAGCTTCAACTCCTACACTGCAACTTGAACTCCTACGCTGGAAATATGTACACAGAGAAGCCTTTGTGCCTCGTTGGCGCAGTAGGCAGCGCGTCAGTCTCATAATCTGAAGGCCGTGAGTTCGACCCTCACACGGGGCAGGGTTTTTAATCCCCCTTTCCTCAATTTCTTTATGCCCGGAGACACAAATAATAAGTAGAGCTTCTTCTGTCAGCAGTAAAACACTCTCATTTGTCTTGGAGATCTCGCCCCTCACGCAGACCTGGTGAGTTGGCTCGTTTTTGTCTTCATCCGTGGGTTCCATGGTGTAATGGTCAGCACTCTGGACTCTGAATCCAGTAATCCGAGTTCAAGTCTCGGTGGAACCTTCCTGTCAGCTGTTTTGGGTGGGGAAATTTGGACTCTTTGGGCAGAATTCTTACCTGCAAGTCTGCTTTGCTCCGTGAAAAGTACAAGACTTGCCATGGAGAATAGTCATATCAAATATCAAAGAACCTGTCCACTTGCCATTGCACCACTTCATTCAGTCCTTTAGGACGACCAAGCACAGAAAAGGGCAATCCTAAAACCTTTCATTGTAATAATACATTGAGGACAAAAGGCAACAGAAAACAAGCCAAAACATCAATTTGGACATTGGTGGTAGATGTAATAGTCACTGAAAGATCAATAGGGGGTTTACTTGTCAAGGCAGAGGGGCGCTGTGTAAAGTCCCTGAAGAAGCCCTTTGGGTTATCCGTTTATAAATCGCCGTACCCCGTGCTGCTCTTTACTTCGTGGCAACTTGAACTCCTACACTGCAACTTGAACTCCTAAGCTGAAAATATGTACACAGAGAAGCCTTTGTGCCTCGTTGGCGCAGTAGGCAGCGCGTCAGTCTCATAATCTGAAGGCCGTGAGTTCGACCCTCACACGGGGCAGGGTTTTTAATCCCCCTTTCCTCAATTTCTTTATGCCCGGAGACACAAATAATAAGTAGAGCTTCTTCTGTCAGCAGTAAAACACTCTCATTTGTCTTGGAGATCTCGCCCCTCACGCAGACCTGGTGAGTTGGCTCGTTTTTGTCTTCATCCGTGGGTTCCATGGTGTAATGGTCAGCACTCTGGACTCTGAATCCAGTAATCCGAGTTCAAGTCTCGGTGGAACCTTCCTGTCAGCTGTTTTGGGTGGGGAAATTTGGACTCTTTGGGCAGAATTCTTACCTGCAAGTCTGCTTTGCTCCGTGAAAAGTACAAGACTTGCCATGGAGAATAGTCATATCAAATATCAAAGAACCTGTCCACTTGCCATTGCACCACTTCATTCAGTCCTTTAGGACGACCAAGCACAGAAAAGGGCAATCCTAAAACCTTTCATTGTAATAATACATTGAGGACAAAAGGCAACAGAAAACAAGCCAAAACATCAATTTGGACATTGGTGGTAGATGTAATAGTCACTGAAAGGTCAATAGGGGGTTTACTTGTCAAGGCAGAGGGGCGCTGTGTAAAGTCCCTGAAGAAGCCCTTTGGGTTATCCGTTTATAAATCGCCGTACCCCGTGCTGTTCTTTACTTCGTGGCAGCTTCAACTCCTACACTGCAACTTGAACTCCTACGCTGGAAATATGTACACAGAGAAGCCTTTGTGCCTCGTTGGCGCAGTAGGCAGCGCGTCAGTCTCATAATCTGAAGGCCGTGAGTTCGACCCTCACACGGGGCAGGGTTTTTAATCCCCCTTTCCTCAATTTCTTTATGCCCGGAGACACAAATAATAAGTAGAGCTTCTTCTGTCAGCAGTAAAACACTCTCATTTGTCTTGGAGATCTCGCCCCTCACGCAGACCTGGTGAGTTGGCTCGTTTTTGTCTTCATCCGTGGGTTCCATGGTGTAATGGTCAGCACTCTGGACTCTGAATCCAGTAATCCGAGTTCAAGTCTCGGTGGAACCTTCCTGTCAGCTGTTTTGGGTGGGGAAATTTGGACTCTTTGGGCAGAATTCTTACCTGCAAGTCTGCTTTGCTCCGTGAAAAGTACAAGACTTGCCATGGAGAAGAGTCATATCAAATATCAAAGAACCTGTCCACTTGCCATTGCACCACTTCATTCAGACATTTAGGCCGACCAAGCACAGAAAAGGGCAATCCTAAAACCTTTCATTGTAATAATACATTGAGGACAAAAGGCAACAGAAAACAAGCCAAAACATCAATTTGGACATTGGTGGTAGATGTAATAGTCACTGAAAGATCAATAGGGGGTTTACTTGTCAAGGCAGAGGGGCGCTGTGTAAAGTCCCTGAAGAAGCCCTTTGGGTTATCCGTTTATAAATCGCCGTACCCCGTGCTGCTCTTTACTTCGTGGCAACTTGAACTCCTACACTGCAACTTGAACTCCTACGCTGGAAATATGTACACAGAGAAGCCTTTGTGCCTCGTTGGCGCAGTAGGCAGCGCGTCAGTCTCATAATCTGAAGGCCGTGAGTTCGACCCTCACACGGGGCAGGGTTTTTAATCCCCCTTTCCTCAATTTCTTTATGCCCGGAGACACAAATAATAAGTAGAGCTTCTTCTGTCAGCAGTAAAACACTCTCATTTGTCTTGGAGATCTCGCCCCTCACGCAGACCTGGTGAGTTGGCTCGTTTTTGTCTTCATCCGTGGGTTCCATGGTGTAATGGTCAGCACTCTGGACTCTGAATCCAGTAATCCGAGTTCAAGTCTCGGTGGAACCTTCCTGTCAGCTGTTTTGGGTGGGGAAATTTGGACTCTTTGGGCAGAATTCTTACCTGCAAGTCTGCTTTGCTCCGTGAAAAGTACAAGACTTGCCATGGAGAATAGTCATATCAAATATCAAAGAACCTGTCCACTTGCCATTGCACCACTTCATTCAGTCCTTTAGGACGACCAAGCACAGAAAAGGGCAATCCTAAAACCTTTCATTGTAATAATACATTGAGGACAAAAGGCAACAGAAAACAAGCCAAAACATCAATTTGGACATTGGTGGTAGATGTAATAGTCACTGAAAGATCAATAGGGGGTTTACTTGTCAAGGCAGAGGGGCGCTGTGTAAAGTCCCTGAAGAAGCCCTTTGGGTTATCTGTTTAAAAATCGCCGTACCCCGTGCTGCTCTTTACTTCGTGGCAGCTTCAACTCCTACACTGCAACTTGAACTCCTACGCTGGAAATATGTACACAGAGAAGCCTTTGTGCCTCGTTGGCGCAGTAGGCAGCGCGTCAGTCTCATAATCTGAAGGCCGTGAGTTCGACCCTCACACGGGGCAGGGTTTTTAATCCCCCTTTCCTCAATTTCTTTATGCCCGGAGACACAAATAATAAGTAGAGCTTCTTCTGTCAGCAGTACAACACTCTCATTTGTCTTGGAGATCTCGCCCCTCACGCAGACATGCTGAGTTGGCTCGTTTTTGTCTTCATCCGTGGGTTCCATGGTGTAATGGTCAGCACTCTGGACTCTGAATCCAGTAATCCGAGTTCAAGTCTCGGTGGAACCTTCCTGTCAGCTGTTTTGGGTGGGGAAATTTGGACTCTTTGGGCAGAATTCTTACCTGCAAGTCTGCTTTGCTCCGTGAAAAGTACAAGACTTGCCATGGAGAATAGTCATATCAAATATCAAAGAACCTGTCCACTTGCCATTGCACCACTTCATTCAGTCCTTTAGGACGACCAAGCACAGAAAAGGGCAATCCTAAAACCTTTCATTGTAATAATACATTGAGGACAAAAGGCAACAGAAAACAAGCCAAAACATCAATTTGGACATTGGTGGTAGATGTAATAGTCACTGAAAGATCAATAGGGGGTTTACTTGTCAAGGCAGAGGGGCGCTGTGTAAAGTCCCTGAAGAAGCCCTTTGGGTTATCCGTTTATAAATCGCCGTACCCCGTGCTGCTCTTTACTTCGTGGCAGCTTCAACTCCTACACTGCAACTTGAAATCCTACGCTGGAAATATGTACACAGAGAAGCCTTTGTGCCTCGTTGGCGCAGTAGGCAGCGCGTCAGTCTCATAATCTGAAGGCCGTGAGTTCGACCCTCACACGGGGCAGGGTTTTTAATCCCCCTTTCCTCAATTTCTTTATGCCCGGAGACACAAATAATAAGTAGAGCTTCTTCTGTCAGCAGTAAAACACTCTCATTTGTCTTGGAGATCTCGCCCCTCACGCAGACCTGGTGAGTTGGCTCGTTTTTGTCTTCATCCGTGGGTTCCATGGTGTAATGGTCAGCACTCTGGACTCTGAATCCAGTAATCCGAGTTCAAGTCTCGGTGGAACCTTCCTGTCAGCTGTTTTGGGTGGGGAAATTTGGACTCTTTGGGCAGAATTCTTACCTGCAAGTCTGCTTTGCTCCGTGAAAAGTACAAGACTTGCCATGGAGAAGAGTCATATCAAATATCAAAGAACCTGTCCACTTGCCATTGCACCACTTCATTCAGACATTTAGGCCGACCAAGCACAGAAAAGGGCAATCCTAAAACCTTTCATTGTAATAATTCATTGAGGACAAAAGGCAACAGAAAACAAGCCAAAACATCAATTTGGACATTGATGGTAGATGTAATAGTCACTGAAAGATCAATAGGGGGTTTACTTGTCAAGGCAGAGGGGCGCTGTGTAAAGTCCCTGAAGAAGCCCTTTGGGTTATCCGTTTATAAATCGCCGTACCCCGTGCTGCTCTTTACTTCGTGGCAACTTGAACTCCTACACTGCAACTTGAACTCCTAAGCTGGAAATATGTACACAGAGAAGCCTTTGTGCCTCGTTGGCGCAGTAGGCAGCGCGTCAGTCTCATAATCTGAAGGCCGTGAGTTCGACCCTCACACGGGGCAGGGTTTTTAATCCCCCTTTCCTCAATTTCTTTATGCCCGGAGACACAAATAATAAGTAGAGCTTCTTCTGTCAGCAGTACAACACTCTCATTTGTCTTGGAGATCTCGCCCCTCACGCAGACATGCTGAGTTGGCTCGTTTTTGTCTTCATCCGTGGGTTCCATGGTGTAATGGTCAGCACTCTGGACTCTGAATCCAGTAATCCGAGTTCAAGTCTCGGTGGAACCTTCCTGTCAGCTGTTTTGGGTGGGGAAATTTGGACTCTTTGGGCAGAATTCTTACCTGCAAGTCTGCTTTGCTCCGTGAAAAGTACAAGACTTGCCATGGAGAAGAGTCATATCAAATATCAAAGAACCTGTCCACTTGCCATTGCACCACTTCATTCAGACATTTAGGCCGACCAAGCACAGAAAAGGGCAATCCTAAAACCTTTCATTGTAATAATTCATTGAGGACAAAAGGCAACAGAAAACAAGCCAAAACATCAATTTGGACATTGGTGGTAGATGTAATAGTCACTGAAAGATCAATAGGGGGTTTACTTGTCAAGGCAGAGGGGCGCTGTGTAAAGTCCCTGAAGAAGCCCTTTGGGTTATCCGTTTATAAATCGCCGTACCCCGTGCTGCTCTTTACTTCGTGGCAACTTGAACTCCTACACTGAAACTTGAACTCCTACGCTGGAAATATGTAAACAGAGAAGCCTTTGTGCCTCGTTGGCGCAGTAGGCAGCGCGTCAGTCTCATAATCTGAAGGCTGTGAGTTCGACCCTCACACGGGGCAGGGTTTTTAATCCCCCTTTCCTCAATTTCTTTATGCCCGGAGACACAAATAATAAGTAGAGCTTCTTCTGTCAGCAGTACAACACTCTCATTTGTCTTGGAGATCTCGCCCCTCACGCAGACATGCTGAGTTGGCTCGTTTTTGTCTTCATCCGTGGGTTCCATGGTGTAATGGTCAGCACTCTGGACTCTGAATCCAGTAATCCGAGTTCAAGTCTCTGTGGAACCTTCCTGTCAGCTGTTTTGGGTGGGGAAATTTGGACTCTTTGGGCAGAATTCTTACCTGCAAGTCTGCTTTGCTCCGTGAAAAGTACAAGACTTGCCATGGAGAATAGTCATATCAAATATCAAAGAACCTGTCCACTTGCCATTGCACCACTTCATTCAGTCCTTTAGGACGACCAAGCACAGAAAAGGGCAATCCTAAAACCTTTCATTGTAATAATACATTGAGGACAAAAGGCAACAGAAAACAAGCCAAAACATCAATTTGGACATTGGTGGTAGATGTAATAGTCACTGAAAGATCAATAGGGGGTTTACTTGTCAAGGCAGAGGAGCGCTGTGTAAAGTCCCTGAAGAAGCCCTTTGGGTTATCCGTTTATAAATCGCCGTACCCCGTGCTGCTCTTTACTTCGTGGCAACTTGAACTCCTACACTGCAACTTGAACTCCTAAGCTGGAAATATGTACACAGAGAAGCCTTTGTGCCTCGTTGGCGCAGTAGGCAGCGCGTCAGTCTCATAATCTGAAGGCCGTGAGTTCGACCCTCACACGGGGCAGGGTTTTTAATCCCCCTTTCCTCAATTTCTTTATGCCCGGAGACACAAATAATAAGTAGAGCTTCTTCTGTCAGCAGTAAAACACTCTCTTTTGTCTTGGAGATCTCGCCCCTCACGCAGACCTGGTGAGTTGGCTCGTTTTTGTCTTCATCCGTGGGTTCCATGGTGTAATGGTCAGCACTCTGGACTCTGAATCCAGTAATCCGAGTTCAAGTCTCGGTGGAACCTTCCTGTCAGCTGTTTTGGGTGGGGAAATTTGGACTCTTTGGGCAGAATTCTTACCTGCAAGTCTGCTTTGCTCCGTGAAAAGTACAAGACTTGCCATGGAGAAGAGTCATATCAAATATCAAAGAACCTGTCCACTTGCCATTGCACCACTTCATTCAGACATTTAGGCCGACCAAGCACAGAAAAGGGCAATCCTAAAACCTTTCATTGTAATAATTCATTGAGGACAAAAGGCAACAGAAAACAAGCCAAAACATCAATTTGGACATTGATGGTAGATGTAATAGTCACTGAAAGATCAATAGGGGGTTTACTTGTCAAGGCAGAGGGGCGCTGTGTAAAGTCCCTGAAGAAGCCCTTTGGGTTATCCGTTTATAAATCGCCGTACCCCGTGCTGCTCTTTACTTCGTGGCAACTTGAACTCCTACACTGCAACTTGAACTCCTAAGCTGGAAATATGTACACAGAGAAGCCTTTGTGCCTCGTTGGCGCAGTAGGCAGCGCGTCAGTCTCATAATCTGAAGGCCGTGAGTTCGACCCTCACACGGGGCAGGGTTTTTAATCCCCCTTTCCTCAATTTCTTTATGCCCGGAGACACAAATAATAAGTAGAGCTTCTTCTGTCAGCAGTACAACACTCTCATTTGTCTTGGAGATCTCGCCCCTCACGCAGACATGCTGAGTTGGCTCGTTTTTGTCTTCATCCGTGGGTTCCATGGTGTAATGGTCAGCACTCTGGACTCTGAATCCAGTAATCCGAGTTCAAGTCTCGGTGGAACCTTCCTGTCAGCTGTTTTGGGTGGGGAAATTTGGACTCTTTGGGCAGAATTCTTACCTGCAAGTCTGCTTTGCTCCGTGAAAAGTACAAGACTTGCCATGGAGAAGAGTCATATCAAATATCAAAGAACCTGTCCACTTGCCATTGCACCACTTCATTCAGACATTTAGGCCGACCAAGCACAGAAAAGGGCAATCCTAAAACCTTTCATTGTAATAATTCATTGAGGACAAAAGGCAACAGAAAACAAGCCAAAACATCAATTTGGACATTGATGGTAGATGTAATAGTCACTGAAAGATCAATAGGGGGTTTACTTGTCAAGGCAGAGGGGCGCTGTGTAAAGTCCCTGAAGAAGCCCTTTGGGTTATCCGTTTATAAATCGCCGTACCCCGTGCTGCTCTTTACTTCGTGGCAACTTGAACTCCTACACTGCAACTTGAACTCCTAAGCTGGAAATATGTACACAGAGAAGCCTTTGTGCCTCGTTGGCGCAGTAGGCAGCGCGTCAGTCTCATAATCTGAAGGCCGTGAGTTCGACCCTCACACGGGGCAGGGTTTTTAATCCCCCTTTCCTCAATTTCTTTATGCCCGGAGACACAAATAATAAGTAGAGCTTCTTCTGTCAGCAGTACAACACTCTCATTTATCTTGGAGATCTCGCCCCTCACGCAGACATGCTGAGTTGGCTCGTTTTTGTCTTCATCCGTGGGTTCCATGGTGTAATGGTCAGCACTCTGGACTCTGAATCCAGTAATCCGAGTTCAAGTCTCGGTGGAACCTTCCTGTCAGCTGTTTTGGGTGGGGAAATTTGGACTCTTTGGGCAGAATTCTTACCTGCAAGTCTGCTTTGCTCCGTGAAAAGTACAAGACTTGCCATGGAGAAGAGTCATATCAAATATCAAAGAACCTGTCCACTTGCCATTGCACCACTTCATTCAGACATTTAGGCCGACCAAGCACAGAAAAGGGCAATCCTAAAACCTTTCATTGTAATAATTCATTGAGGACAAAAGGCAACAGAAAACAAGCCAAAACATCAATTTGGACATTGATGGTAGATGTAATAGTCACTGAAAGATCAATAGGGGGTTTACTTGTCAAGGCAGAGGGGCGCTGTGTAAAGTCCCTGAAGAAGCCCTTTGGGTTATCCGTTTATAAATCGCCGTACCCCGTGCTGCTCTTTACTTCGTGGCAACTTGAACTCCTACACTGCAACTTGAACTCCTAAGCTGGAAATATGTACACAGAGAAGCCTTTGTGCCTCGTTGGCGCAGTAGGCAGCGCGTCAGTCTCATAATCTGAAGGCCGTGAGTTCGACCCTCACACGGGGCAGGGTTTTTAATCCCCCTTTCCTCAATTTCTTTATGCCCGGAGACACAAATAATAAGTAGAGCTTCTTCTGTCAGCAGTAAAACACTCTCATTTGTCTTGGAGATCTCGCCCCTCACGCAGACCTGGTGAGTTGGCTCATTTTTGTCTTCATCCGTGGGTTCCATGGTGTAATGGTCAGCACTCTGGACTCTGAATCCAGTAATCCGAGTTCAAGTCTCGGTGGAACCTTCCTGTCAGCTGTTTTGGGTGGGGAAATTTGGACTCTTTGGGCAGAATTCTTACCTGCAAGTCTGCTTTGCTCCGTGAAAAGTACAAGACTTGCCATGGAGAAGAGTCATATCAAATATCAAATATCAAAGAACCTGTCCACTTGCCATTGCACCACTTCATTCAGACATTTAGGCCGACCAAGCACAGAAAAGGGCAATCCTAAAACCTTTTATTGTAATAATTCATTGAGGACAAAAGGCAACAGAAAACAAGCCAAAACATCAATTTGGACATTGATGGTAGATGTAATAGTCACTGAAAGATCAATAGGGGGTTTACTTGTCAAGGCAGAGGGGCGCTGTGTAAAGTCCCTGAAGAAGCCCTTTGGGTTATCCGTTTATAAATCGCCGTACCCCGTGCTGCTCTTTACTTCGTGGCAACTTGAACTCCTACACTGCAACTTGAACTCCTAAGCTCGAAATATGTACACAGAGAAGCCTTTGTGCCTCGTTGGCGCAGTAGGCAGCGCGTCAGTCTCATAATCTGAAGGCCGTGAGTTCGACCCTCACACGGGGCAGGGTTTTTAATCCCCCTTTCCTCAATTTCTTTATGCCCGGAGACACAAATAATAAGTAGAGCTTCTTCTGTCAGCAGTACAACACTCTCATTTGTCCTGGAGATCTCGCCCCTCACGCAGACATGCTGAGTTGGCTCGTTTTTGTCTTCATCCGTGGGTTCCATGGTGTAATGGTCAGCACTCTGGACTCTGAATCCAGTAATCCGAGTTCAAGTCTCGGTGGAACCTTCCTGTCAGCTGTTTTGGGTGGGGAAATTTGGACTCTTTGGGCAGAATTCTTACCTGCAAGTCTGCTTTGCTCCGTGAAAAGTACAAGACTTGCCATGGAGAATAGTCATATCAAATATCAAAGAACCTGTCCACTTGCCATTGCACCACTTCATTCAGTCCTTTAGGACGACCAAGCACAGAAAAGGGCAATCCTAAAACCTTTCATTGTAATAATACATTGAGGACAAAAGGCAACAGAAAACAAGCCAAAACATCAATTTGGACATTGGTGGTAGATGTAATAGTCACTGAAAGATCAATAGGGGGTTTACTTGTCAAGGCAGAGGAGCGCTGTGTAAAGTCCCTGAAGAAGCCCTTTGGGTTATCCGTTTATAAATCGCCGTACCCCGTGCTGTTCTTTACTTCGTGGCAACTTGAACTCCTACACTGCAACTTGAACTCCTAAGCTGGAAATATGTACACAGAGAAGCCTTTGTGCCTCGTTGGCGCAGTAGGCAGCGCGTCAGTCTCATAATCTGAAGGCCGTGAGTTCGACCCTCACACGGGGCAGGGTTTTTAATCCCCCTTTCCTCAATTTCTTTATGCCCGGAGACACAAATAATAAGTAGAGCTTCTTCTGTCAGCAGTAAAACACTCTCATTTGTCTTGGAGATCTCGCCCCTCACGCAGACCTGGTGAGTTGGCTCGTTTTTGTCTTCATCCGTGGGTTCCATGGTGTAATGGTCAGCACTCTGGACTCTGAATCCAGTAATCCGAGTTCAAGTCTCGGTGGAACCTTCCTGTCAGCTGTTTTGGGTGGGGAAATTTGGACTCTTTGGGCAGAATTCTTACCTGCAAGTCTGCTTTGCTCCGTGAAAAGTACAAGACTTGCCATGGAGAAGAGTCATATCAAATATCAAAGAACCTGTCCACTTGCCATTGCACCACTTCATTCAGACATTTAGGCCGACCAAGCACAGAAAAGGGCAATCCTAAAACCTTTCATTGTAATAATTCATTGAGGACAAAAGGCAACAGAAAACAAGCCAAAACATCAATTTGGACATTGATGGTAGATGTAATAGTCACTGAAAGATCAATAGGGGGTTTACTTGTCAAGGCAGAGGGGCGCTGTGTAAAGTCCCTGAAGAAGCCCTTTGGGTTATCCGTTTATAGATCGCCGTACCCCGTGCTGCTCTTTACTTCGTGGCAACTTGAACTCCTACACTGCAACTTGAACTCCTAAGCTGGAAATATGTACACAGAGAAGCCTTTGTGCCTCGTTGGCGCAGTAGGCAGCGCGTCAGTCTCATAATCTGAAGGCCGTGAGTTCGACCCTCACACGGGGCAGGGTTTTTAATCCCCCTTTCCTCAATTTCTTTATGCCCGGAGACACAAATAATAAGTAGAGCTTCTTCTGTCAGCAGTAAAACACTCTCATTTGTCTTGGAGATCTCGCCCCTCACGCAGACCTGGTGAGTTGGCTCATTTTTGTCTTCATCCGTGGGTTCCATGGTGTAATGGTCAGCACTCTGGACTCTGAATCCAGTAATCCGAGTTCAAGTCTCGGTGGAACCTTCCTGTCAGCTGTTTTGGGTGGGGAAATTTGGACTCTTTGGGCAGAATTCTTACCTGCAAGTCTGCTTTGCTCCGTGAAAAGTACAAGACTTGCCATGGAGAAGAGTCATATCAAATATCAAATATCAAAGAACCTGTCCACTTGCCATTGCACCACTTCATTCAGACATTTAGGCCGACCAAGCACAGAAAAGGGCAATCCTAAAACCTTTTATTGTAATAATTCATTGAGGACAAAAGGCAACAGAAAACAAGCCAAAACATCAATTTGGACATTGATGGTAGATGTAATAGTCACTGAAAGATCAATAGGGGGTTTACTTGTCAAGGCAGAGGGGCGCTGTGTAAAGTCCCTGAAGAAGCCCTTTGGGTTATCCGTTTATAAATCGCCGTACCCCGTGCTGCTCTTTACTTCGTGGCAACTTGAACTCCTACACTGCAACTTGAACTCCTAAGCTCGAAATATGTACACAGAGAAGCCTTTGTGCCTCGTTGGCGCAGTAGGCAGCGCGTCAGTCTCATAATCTGAAGGCCGTGAGTTCGACCCTCACACGGGGCAGGGTTTTTAATCCCCCTTTCCTCAATTTCTTTATGCCCGGAGACACAAATAATAAGTAGAGCTTCTTCTGTCAGCAGTACAACACTCTCATTTGTCCTGGAGATCTCGCCCCTCACGCAGACATGCTGAGTTGGCTCGTTTTTGTCTTCATCCGTGGGTTCCATGGTGTAATGGTCAGCACTCTGGACTCTGAATCCAGTAATCCGAGTTCAAGTCTCGGTGGAACCTTCCTGTCAGCTGTTTTGGGTGGGGAAATTTGGACTCTTTGGGCAGAATTCTTACCTGCAAGTCTGCTTTGCTCCGTGAAAAGTACAAGACTTGCCATGGAGAATAGTCATATCAAATATCAAAGAACCTGTCCACTTGCCATTGCACCACTTCATTCAGTCCTTTAGGACGACCAAGCACAGAAAAGGGCAATCCTAAAACCTTTCATTGTAATAATACATTGAGGACAAAAGGCAACAGAAAACAAGCCAAAACATCAATTTGGACATTGGTGGTAGATGTAATAGTCACTGAAAGATCAATAGGGGGTTTACTTGTCAAGGCAGAGGAGCGCTGTGTAAAGTCCCTGAAGAAGCCCTTTGGGTTATCCGTTTATAAATCGCCGTACCCCGTGCTGTTCTTTACTTCGTGGCAACTTGAACTCCTACACTGCAACTTGAACTCCTAAGCTGGAAATATGTACACAGAGAAGCCTTTGTGCCTCGTTGGCGCAGTAGGCAGCGCGTCAGTCTCATAATCTGAAGGCCGTGAGTTCGACCCTCACACGGGGCAGGGTTTTTAATCCCCCTTTCCTCAATTTCTTTATGCCCGGAGACACAAATAATAAGTAGAGCTTCTTCTGTCAGCAGTAAAACACTCTCATTTGTCTTGGAGATCTCGCCCCTCACGCAGACCTGGTGAGTTGGCTCGTTTTTGTCTTCATCCGTGGGTTCCATGGTGTAATGGTCAGCACTCTGGACTCTGAATCCAGTAATCCGAGTTCAAGTCTCGGTGGAACCTTCCTGTCAGCTGTTTTGGGTGGGGAAATTTGGACTCTTTGGGCAGAATTCTTACCTGCAAGTCTGCTTTGCTCCGTGAAAAGTACAAGACTTGCCATGGAGAAGAGTCATATCAAATATCAAAGAACCTGTCCACTTGCCATTGCACCACTTCATTCAGACATTTAGGCCGACCAAGCACAGAAAAGGGCAATCCTAAAACCTTTCATTTTAATAATTCATTGAGGACAAAAGGCAACAGAAAACAAGCCAAAACATCAATTTGGACATTGATGGTAGATGTAATAGTCACTGAAAGATCAATAGGGGGTTTACTTGTCAAGGCAGAGGGGCGCTGTGTAAAGTCCCTGAAGAAGCCCTTTGGGTTATCCGTTTATAGATCGCCGTACCCCGTGCTGCTCTTTACTTCGTGGCAACTTGAACTCCTACACTGCAACTTGAACTCCTAAGCTGGAAATATGTACACAGAGAAGCCTTTGTGCCTCGTTGGCGCAGTAGGCAGCGCGTCAGTCTCATAATCTGAAGGCCGTGAGTTCGACCCTCACACGGGGCAGGGTTTTTAATCCCCCTTTCCTCAATTTCTTTATGCCCGGAGACACAAATAATAAGTAGAGCTTCTTCTGTCAGCAGTACAACACTCTCATTTGTCTTGGAGATCTCGCCCCTCACGCAGACATGCTGAGTTGGCTCGTTTTTGTCTTCATCCGTGGGTTCCATGGTGTAATGGTCAGCACTCTGGACTCTGAATCCAGTAATCCGAGTTCAAGTCTCGGTGGAACCTTCCTGTCAGCTGTTTTGGGTGGGGAAATTTGGACTCTTTGGGCAGAATTCTTACCTGCAAGTCTGCTTTGCTCCGTGAAAAGTACAAGACTTGCCATGGAGAATAGTCATATCAAATATCAAAGAACCTGTCCACTTGCCATTGCACCACTTCATTCAGTCCTTTAGGACGACCAAGCACAGAAAAGGGCAATCCTAAAACCTTTCATTGTAATAATACATTGAGGACAAAAGGCAACAGAAAACAAGCCAAAACATCAATTTGGACATTGGTGGTAGATGTAATAGTCACTGAAAGATCAATAGGGGGTTTACTTGTCAAGGCAGAGGGGCGCTGTGTAAAGTCCCTGAAGAAGCCCTTTGGGTTATCCGTTTATAAATCGCCGTACCCCGTGCTGCTCTTTACTTCGTGGCAGCTTCAACTCCTACACTGCAACTTGAAATCCTACGCTGGAAATATGTACACAGAGAAGCCTTTGTGCCTCGTTGGCGCAGTAGGCAGCGCGTCAGTCTCATAATCTGAAGGCCGTGAGTTCGACCCTCACACGGGGCAGGGTTTTTAATCCCCCTTTCCTCAATTTCTTTATGCCCGGAGACACAAATAATAAGTAGAGCTTCTTCTGTCAGCAGTACAACACTCTCATTTGTCTTGGAGATCTCGCCCCTCACGCAGACATGCTGAGTTGGCTCGTTTTTGTCTTCATCCGTGGGTTCCATGGTGTAATGGTCAGCACTCTGGACTCTGAATCCAGTAATCCGAGTTCAAGTCTCGGTGGAACCTTCCTGTCAGCTGTTTTGGGTGGGGAAATTTGGACTCTTTGGGCAGAATTCTTACCTGCAAGTCTGCTTTGCTCCGTGAAAAGTACAAGACTTGCCATGGAGAAGAGTCATATCAAATTGAACCACTTCATTCAGACATTTAGGCCGACCAAGCACAGAAAAGGGCAATCCTAAAACCTTTCATTGTAATAATACATTGAGGACAAAAGGCAACAGAAAACAAGCCAAAACATCAATTTGGACATTGGTGGTAGATGTAATAGTCACTGAAAGATCAATAGGGGGTTACTTGTCAAGGCAGAGGGGCGCTGTGTAAAGTCCCTGAAGAAGCCCTTTGGGTTATCCGTTTATAAATCGCCGTACCCCGTGCTGCTCTTTACTTCGTGGCAACTTGAACTCCTACACTGCAACTTGAACTCCTAAGCTGGAAATATGTACACAGAGAAGCCTTTGTGCCTCGTTGGCGCAGTAGGCAGCGCGTCAGTCTCATAATCTGAAGGCCGTGAGTTCGACCCTCACACGGGGCAGGGTTTTTAATCCCCCTTTCCTCAATTTCTTTATGCCCGGAGACACAAATAATAAGTAGAGCTTCTTCTGTCAGCAGTAAAACACTCTCATTTGTCTTGGAGATCTCGCCCCTCACGCAGGCATGCTGAGTTGGCTCGTTTTTGTCTTCATCCGTGGGTTCCATGGTGTAATGGTCAGCACTCTGGACTCTGAATCCAGTAATCCGAGTTCAAGTCTCGGTGGAACCTTCCTGTCAGCTGTTTTAGGTGGGGAAATTTGGACTCTTTGGGCAGAATTCTTACCTGCAAGTCTGCTTTGCTCCGTGAAAAGTACAAGACTTGCCATGGAGAAGAGTCATATCAAAGAACCTGTCCACTTGCCATTGCACCACTTCATTCAGTCCTTTAGGACGACCAAGCACAGAAAAGGGCAATCCTAAAACATCTCATTGTAATAATACATTGAGGACAAAAGGCAACAGAAAACAAGCCAAAACATCAATTTGGACATTGGTGGTAGATGTAATAGTCACTGAAAGATCAATAGGGGGTTTACTTGTCAAGGCAGAGGGGCGCTGTGTAAAGTCCCTGAAGAAGCCCTTTGGGTTATCCGTTTATAAATCGCCGTACCCCGTGCTGCTCTTTACTTCGTGGCAACTTGAACTCCTACACTGAAACTTGAACTCCTACGCTGGAAATATGTAAACAGAGAAGCCTTTGTGCCTCGTTGGCGCAGTAGGCAGCGCGTCAGTCTCATAATCTGAAGGCTGTGAGTTCGACCCTCACACGGGGCAGGGTTTTTAATCCCCCTTTCCTCAATTTCTTTATGCCCGGAGACACAAATAATAAGTAGAGCTTCTTCTGTCAGCAGTAAAACACTCTCATTTGTCTTGGAGATCTCGCCCCTCACGCAGACCTGGTGAGTTGGCTCGTTTCTGTCTCCGTCTGTGGGTTCCATGGTGTAATGGTCAGCACTCTGGACTCTGAATCCAGTAATCCGAGTTCAAGTCTCGGTGGAACCTTCCTGTCAGCTGTTTTTGGTGGGGAAATTTGGACTCTTTGGGCAGAATTCTTACCTGCAAGTCTGCTTTGCTCCGTGAAAAGTACAAGACTTGCCATGGAGAATAGTCATATCAAATATCAAAGAACCTGTCCACTTGCCATTGCACCACTTCATTCAGTCCTTTAGGACGACCAAGCACAGAAAAGGGCAATCCTAAAACCTTTCATTGTAATAATACATTGAGGACAAAAGGCAACAGAAAACAAGCCAAAACATCAATTTGGACATTGGTGGTAGATGTAATAGTCACTGAAAGATCAATAGGGGGTTTACTTGTCAAGGCAGAGGGGCGCTGTGTAAAGTCCCTGAAGAAGCCCTTTGGGTTATCCGTTTATAAATCGCCGTACCCCGTGCTGCTCTTTACTTCGTGGCAGCTTCAACTCCTACACTGCAACTTGAAATCCTACGCTGGAAATATGTACACAGAGAAGCCTTTGTGCCTCGTTGGCGCAGTAGGCAGCGCGTCAGTCTCATAATCTGAAGGCCGTGAGTTCGACCCTCACACGGGGCAGGGTTTTTAATCCCCCTTTCCTCAATTTCTTTATGCCCGGAGACACAAATAATAAGTAGAGCTTCTTCTGTCAGCAGTACAACACTCTCATTTGTCTTGGAGATCTCGCCCCTCACGCAGACATGCTGAGTTGGCTCGTTTTTGTCTTCATCCGTGGGTTCCATGGTGTAATGGTCAGCACTCTGGACTCTGAATCCAGTAATCCGAGTTCAAGTCTCGGTGGAACCTTCCTGTCAGCTGTTTTGGGTGGGGAAATTTGGACTCTTTGGGCAGAATTCTTACCTGCAAGTCTGCTTTGCTCCGTGAAAAGTACAAGACTTGCCATGGAGAATAGTCATATCAAATATCAAAGAACCTGTCCACTTGCCATTGCACCACTTCATTCAGTCCTTTAGGACGACCAAGCACAGAAAAGGGCAATCCTAAAACCTTTCATTGTAATAATACATTGAGGACAAAAGGCAACAGAAAACAAGCCAAAACATCAATTTGGACATTGGTGGTAGATGTAATAGTCACTGAAAGATCAATAGGGGGTTTACTTGTCAAGGCAGAGGGGCGCTGTGTAAAGTCCCTGAAGAAGCCCTTTGGGTTATCCGTTTATAAATCGCCGTACCCCGTGCTGCTCTTTACTTCGTGGCAGCTTCAACTCCTACACTGCAACTTGAAATCCTACGCTGGAAATATGTACACAGAGAAGCCTTTGTGCCTCGTTGGCGCAGTAGGCAGCGCGTCAGTCTCATAATCTGAAGGCCGTGAGTTCGACCCTCACACGGGGCAGGGTTTTTAATCCCCCTTTCCTCAATTTCTTTATGCCCGGAGACACAAATAATAAGTAGAGCTTCTTCTGTCAGCAGTAAAACACTCTCATTTGTCTTGGAGATCTCGCCCCTCACGCAGGCATGCTGAGTTGGCTCGTTTTTGTCTTCATCCGTGGGTTCCATGGTGTAATGGTCAGCACTCTGGACTCTGAATCCAGTAATCCGAGTTCAAGTCTCGGTGGAACCTTCCTGTCAGCTGTTTTAGGTGGGGAAATTTGGACTCTTTGGGCAGAATTCTTACCTGCAAGTCTGCTTTGCTCCGTGAAAAGTACAAGACTTGCCATGGAGAATAGTCATATCAAATATCAAAGAACCTGTCCACTTGCCATTGCACCACTTCATTCAGTCCTTTAGGACGACCAAGCACAGAAAAGGGCAATCCTAAAACCTTTCATTGTAATAATACATTGAGGACAAAAGGCAACAGAAAACAAGCCAAAACATCAATTTGGACATTGGTGGTAGATGTAATAGTCACTGAAAGATCAATAGGGGGTTTACTTGTCAAGGCAGAGGGGCGCTGTGTAAAGTCCCTGAAGAAGCCCTTTGGGTTATCCGTTTATAAATCGCCGTACCCCGTGCTGCTCTTTACTTCGTGGCAACTTGAACTCCTACACTGAAACTTGAACTCCTACGCTGGAAATATGTAAACAGAGAAGCCTTTGTGCCTCGTTGGCGCAGTAGGCAGCGCGTCAGTCTCATAATCTGAAGGCTGTGAGTTCGACCCTCACACGGGGCAGGGTTTTTAATCCCCCTTTCCTCAATTTCTTTATGCCCGGAGACACAAATAATAAGTAGAGCTTCTTCTGTCAGCAGTACAACACTCTCATTTGTCTTGGAGATCTCGCCCCTCACGCAGACATGCTGAGTTGGCTCGTTTTTGTCTTCATCCGTGGGTTCCATGGTGTAATGGTCAGCACTCTGGACTCTGAATCCAGTAATCCGAGTTCAAGTCTCGGTGGAACCTTCCTGTCAGCTGTTTTGGGTGGGGAAATTTGGACTCTTTGGGCAGAATTCTTACCTGCAAGTCTGCTTTGCTCCGTGAAAAGTACAAGACTTGCCATGGAGAAGAGTCATATCAAATATCAAAGAACCTGTCCACTTGCCATTGCACCACTTCATTCAGTCCTTTAGGACGACCAAGCACAGAAAAGGGCAATCCTAAAACCTTTCATTGTAATAATACATTGAGGACAAAAGGCAACAGAAAACAAGCCTAAACATCAATTTGGACATTGGTGGTAGATGTAATAGTCACTGAAAGATCAATAGGGGGTTTACTTGTCAAGGCAGAGGGGCGCTGTGTAAAGTCCCTGAAGAAGCCCTTTGGGTTATCCGTTTATAAATCGCCGTACCCCGTGCTGCTCTTTACTTCGTGGCAACTTGAACTCCTACACTGCAACTTGAAATCCTACGCTGGAAATATGTACACAGAGAAGCCTTTGTGCCTCGTTGGCGCAGTAGGCAGCGCGTCAGTCTCATAATCTGAAGGCCGTGAGTTCGACCCTCACACGGGGCAGGGTTTTTAATCCCCCTTTCCTCAATTTCTTTATGCCCGGAGACACAAATAATAAGTAGAGCTTCTTCTGTCAGCAGTACAACACTCTCATTTGTCTTGGAGATCTCGCCCCTCACGCAGACATGCTGAGTTGGCTCGTTTTTGTCTTCATCCGTGGGTTCCATGGTGACTCTGGACTCTGAATCCAGTAATCCGAGTTCAAGTCTCGGTGGAACCTTCCTGTCAGCTGTTTTTGGTGGGGAAATTTGGACTCTTTGGGCAGAATTCTTACCTGCAAGTCTGCTTTGCTCCGTGAAAAGTACAAGACTTGCCATGGAGAATAGTCATATCAAATATCAAAGAACCTGTCCACTTGCCATTGCACCACTTCATTCAGTCCTTTAGGACGACCAAGCACAGAAAAGGGCAATCCTAAAACCTTTCATTGTAATAATACATTGAGGACAAAAGGCAACAGAAAACAAGCCAAAACATCAATTTGGACATTGGTGGTAGATGTAATAGTCACTGAAAGATCAATAGGGGGTTTACTTGTCAAGGCAGAGGGGCGCTGTGTAAAGTCCCTGAAGAAGCCCTTTGGGTTATCCGTTTATAAATCGCCGTACCCCGTGCTGCTCTTTACTTCGTGGCAACTTGAACTCCTACACTGCAACTTGAAATCCTACGCTGGAAATATGTACACAGAGAAGCCTTTGTGCCTCGTTGGCGCAGTAGGCAGCGCGTCAGTCTCATAATCTGAAGGCCGTGAGTTCGACCCTCACACGGGGCAGGGTTTTTAATCCCCCTTTCCTCAATTTCTTTATGCCCGGAGACACAAATAATAAGTAGAGCTTCTTCTGTCAGCAGTACAACACTCTCATTTGTCTTGGAGATCTCGCCCCTCACGCAGACATGCTGAGTTGGCTCGTTTTTGTCTTCATCCGTGGGTTCCATGGTGTAATGGTCAGCACTCTGGACTCTGAATCCAGTAATCCGAGTTCAAGTCTCGGTGGAACCTTCCTGTCAGCTGTTTTGGGTGGGGAAATTTGGACTCTTTGGGCAGAATTCTTACCTGCAAGTCTGCTTTGCTCCGTGAAAAGTACAAGACTTGCCATGGAGAATAGTCATATCAAATATCAAAGAACCTGTCCACTTGCCATTGCACCACTTCATTCAGTCCTTTAGGACGACCAAGCACAGAAAAGGGCAATCCTAAAACCTTTCATTGTAATAATACATTGAGGACAAAAGGCAACAGAAAACAAGCCAAAACATCAATTTGGACATTGGTGGTAGATGTAATAGTCACTGAAAGATCAATAGGGGGTTTACTTGTCAAGGCAGAGGGGCGCTGTGTAAAGTCCCTGAAGAAGCCCTTTGGGTTATCCGTTTATAAATCGCCGTACCCCGTGCTGCTCTTTACTTCGTGGCAACTTGAACTCCTACACTGAAACTTGAACTCCTACGCTGGAAATATGTAAACAGAGAAGCCTTTGTGCCTCGTTGGCGCAGTAGGCAGCGCGTCAGTCTCATAATCTGAAGGCTGTGAGTTCGACCCTCACACGGGGCAGGGTTTTTAATCCCCCTTTCCTCAATTTCTTTATGCCCGGAGACACAAATAATAAGTAGAGCTTCTTCTGTCAGCAGTACAACACTCTCATTTGTCTTGGAGATCTCGCCCCTCACGCAGACATGCTGAGTTGGCTCGTTTTTGTCTTCATCCGTGGGTTCCATGGTGTAATGGTCAGCACTCTGGACTCTGAATCCAGTAATCCGAGTTCAAGTCTCGGTGGAACCTTCCTGTCAGCTGTTTTGGGTGGGGAAATTTGGACTCTTTGGGCAGAATTCTTACCTGCAAGTCTGCTTTGCTCCGTGAAAAGTACAAGACTTGCCATGGAGAAGAGTCATATCAAATATCAAAGAACCTGTCCACTTGCCATTGCACCACTTCATTCAGTCCTTTAGGACGACCAAGCACAGAAAAGGGCAATCCTAAAACCTTTCATTGTAATAATACATTGAGGACAAAAGGCAACAGAAAACAAGCCTAAACATCAATTTGGACATTGGTGGTAGATGTAATAGTCACTGAAAGATCAATAGGGGGTTTACTTGTCAAGGCAGAGGGGCGCTGTGTAAAGTCCCTGAAGAAGCCCTTTGGGTTATCCGTTTATAAATCGCCGTACCCCGTGCTGCTCTTTACTTCGTGGCAACTTGAACTCCTACACTGCAACTTGAAATCCTACGCTGGAAATATGTACACAGAGAAGCCTTTGTGCCTCGTTGGCGCAGTAGGCAGCGCGTCAGTCTCATAATCTGAAGGCCGTGAGTTCGACCCTCACACGGGGCAGGGTTTTTAATCCCCCTTTCCTCAATTTCTTTATGCCCGGAGACACAAATAATAAGTAGAGCTTCTTCTGTCAGCAGTACAACACTCTCATTTGTCTTGGAGATCTCGCCCCTCACGCAGACATGCTGAGTTGGCTCGTTTTTGTCTTCATCCGTGGGTTCCATGGTGACTCTGGACTCTGAATCCAGTAATCCGAGTTCAAGTCTCGGTGGAACCTTCCTGTCAGCTGTTTTTGGTGGGGAAATTTGGACTCTTTGGGCAGAATTCTTACCTGCAAGTCTGCTTTGCTCCGTGAAAAGTACAAGACTTGCCATGGAGAATAGTCATATCAAATATCAAAGAACCTGTCCACTTGCCATTGCACCACTTCATTCAGTCCTTTAGGACGACCAAGCACAGAAAAGGGCAATCCTAAAACCTTTCATTGTAATAATACATTGAGGACAAAAGGCAACAGAAAACAAGCCAAAACATCAATTTGGACATTGGTGGTAGATGTAATAGTCACTGAAAGATCAATAGGGGGTTTACTTGTCAAGGCAGAGGGGCGCTGTGTAAAGTCCCTGAAGAAGCCCTTTGGGTTATCCGTTTATAAATCGCCGTACCCCGTGCTGCTCTTTACTTCGTGGCAACTTGAACTCCTACACTGCAACTTGAAATCCTACGCTGGAAATATGTACACAGAGAAGCCTTTGTGCCTCGTTGGCGCAGTAGGCAGCGCGTCAGTCTCATAATCTGAAGGCCGTGAGTTCGACCCTCACACGGGGCAGGGTTTTTAATCCCCCTTTCCTCAATTTCTTTATGCCCGGAGACACAAATAATAAGTAGAGCTTCTTCTGTCAGCAGTACAACACTCTCATTTGTCTTGGAGATCTCGCCCCTCACGCAGACATGCTGAGTTGGCTCGTTTTTGTCTTCATCCGTGGGTTCCATGGTGTAATGGTCAGCACTCTGGACTCTGAATCCAGTAATCCGAGTTCAAGTCTCGGTGGAACCTTCCTGTCAGCTGTTTTGGGTGGGGAAATTTGGACTCTTTGGGCAGAATTCTTACCTGCAAGTCTGCTTTGCTCCGTGAAAAGTACAAGACTTGCCATGGAGAATAGTCATATCAAATATCAAAGAACCTGTCCACTTGCCATTGCACCACTTCATTCAGTCCTTTAGGACGACCAAGCACAGAAAAGGGCAATCCTAAAACCTTTCATTGTAATAATACATTGAGGACAAAAGGCAACAGAAAACAAGCCAAAACATCAATTTGGACATTGGTGGTAGATGTAATAGTCACTGAAAGATCAATAGGGGGTTTACTTGTCAAGGCAGAGGGGCGCTGTGTAAAGTCCCTGAAGAAGCCCTTTGGGTTATCCGTTTATAAATCGCCGTACCCCGTGCTGCTCTTTACTTCGTGGCAGCTTCAACTCCTACACTGCAACTTGAAATCCTACGCTGGAAATATGTACACAGAGAAGCCTTTGTGCCTCGTTGGCGCAGTAGGCAACGCGTCAGTCTCATTATCTGAAGGCCGTGAGTTCGACCCTCACACGGGGCAGGGTTTTTAATCCCCCTTTCCTCAATTTCTTTATGCCCGGAGACACAAATAATAAGTAGAGCTTCTTCTGTCAGCAGTAAAACACTCTCATTTGTCTTGGAGATCTCGCCCCTCACGCAGACATGCTGAGTTGGCTCGTTTTTGTCTTCATCCGTGGGTTCCATGGTGTAATGGTCAGCACTCTGGACTCTGAATCCAGTAATCCGAGTTCAAGTCTCGGTGGAACCTTCCTGTCAGCTGTTTTGGGTGGGGAAATTTGGACTCTTTGGGCAGAATTCTTACCTGCAAGTCTGCTTTGCTCCGTGAAAAGTACAAGACTTGCCATGGAGAATAGTCATATCAAATATCAAAGAACCTGTCCACTTGCCATTGCACCACTTCATTCAGTCCTTTAGGACGACCAAGCACAGAAAAGGGCAATCCTAAAACCTTTCATTGTAATAATACATTGAGGACAAAAGGCAACAGAAAACAAGCCAAAACATCAATTTGGACATTGGTGGTAGATGTAATAGTCACTGAAAGATCAATAGGGGGTTTACTTGTCAAGGCAGAGGGGCGCTGTGTAAAGTCCCTGAAGAAGCCCTTTGGGTTATCCGTTTATAAATCGCCGTACCCCGTGCTGCTCTTTACTTCGTGGCAACTTGAACTCCTACACTGAAACTTGAACTCCTACGCTGGAAATATGTAAACAGAGAAGCCTTTGTGCCTCGTTGGCGCAGTAGGCAGCGCGTCAGTCTCATAATCTGAAGGCTGTGAGTTCGACCCTCACACGGGGCAGGGTTTTTAATCCCCCTTTCCTCAATTTCTTTATGCCCGGAGACACAAATAATAAGTAGAGCTTCTTCTGTCAGCAGTACAACACTCTCATTTGTCTTGGAGATCTCGCCCCTCACGCAGACATGCTGAGTTGGCTCGTTTTTGTCTTCATCCGTGGGTTCCATGGTGTAATGGTCAGCACTCTGGACTCTGAATCCAGTAATCCGAGTTCAAGTCTCGGTGGAACCTTCCTGTCAGCTGTTTTGGGTGGGGAAATTTGGACTCTTTGGGCAGAATTCTTACCTGCAAGTCTGCTTTGCTCCGTGAAAAGTACAAGACTTGCCATGGAGAAGAGTCATATCAAATATCAAAGAACCTGTCCACTTGCCATTGCACCACTTCATTCAGTCCTTTAGGACGACCAAGCACAGAAAAGGGCAATCCTAAAACCTTTCATTGTAATAATACATTGAGGACAAAAGGCAACAGAAAACAAGCCTAAACATCAATTTGGACATTGGTGGTAGATGTAATAGTCACTGAAAGATCAATAGGGGGTTTACTTGTCAAGGCAGAGGGGCGCTGTGTAAAGTCCCTGAAGAAGCCCTTTGGGTTATCCGTTTATAAATCGCCGTACCCCGTGCTGCTCTTTACTTCGTGGCAACTTGAACTCCTACACTGCAACTTGAAATCCTACGCTGGAAATATGTACACAGAGAAGCCTTTGTGCCTCGTTGGCGCAGTAGGCAGCGCGTCAGTCTCATAATCTGAAGGCCGTGAGTTCGACCCTCACACGGGGCAGGGTTTTTAATCCCCCTTTCCTCAATTTCTTTATGCCCGGAGACACAAATAATAAGTAGAGCTTCTTCTGTCAGCAGTACAACACTCTCATTTGTCTTGGAGATCTCGCCCCTCACGCAGACATGCTGAGTTGGCTCGTTTTTGTCTTCATCCGTGGGTTCCATGGTGTAATGGTCAGCACTCTGGACTCTGAATCCAGTAATCCGAGTTCAAGTCTCGGTGGAACCTTCTTGTCAGCTGTTTTGGGTGGGGAAATTTGGACTCTTTGGGCAGAATTCTTACCTGCAAGTCTGCTTTGCTCCGTGAAAAGTACAAGACTTGCCATGGAGAATAGTCATATCAAATATCAAAGAACCTGTCCACTTGCCATTGCACCACTTCATTCAGTCCTTTAGGACGACCAAGCACAGAAAAGGGCAATCCTAAAACCTTTCATTGTAATAATACATTGAGGACAAAAGGCAACAGAAAACAAGCCAAAACATCAATTTGGACATTGGTGGTAGATGTAATAGTCACTGAAAGATCAATAGGGGGTTTACTTGTCAAGGCAGAGGGGCGCTGTGTAAAGTCCCTGAAGAAGCCCTTTGGGTTATCCGTTTATAAATCGCCGTACCCCGTGCTGCTCTTTACTTCGTGGCAGCTTCAACTCCTACACTGCAACTTGAAATCCTACGCTGGAAATATGTACACAGAGAAGCCTTTGTGCCTCGTTGGCGCAGTAGGCAGCGCGTCAGTCTCATAATCTGAAGGCCGTGAGTTCGACCCTCACACGGGGCAGGGTTTTTAATCCCCCTTTCCTCAATTTCTTTATGCCCGGAGACACAAATAATAAGTAGAGCTTCTTCTGTCAGCAGTAAAACACTCTCATTTGTCTTGGAGATCTCGCCCCTCACGCAGGCATGCTGAGTTGGCTCGTTTTTGTCTTCATCCGAGGGTTCCATGGTGTAATGGTCAGCACTCTGGACTCTGAATCCAGTAATCCGAGTTCAAGTCTCGGTGGAACCTTCCTGTCAGCTGTTTTAGGTGGGGAAATTTGGACTCTTTGGGCAGAATTCTTACCTGCAAGTCTGCTTTGCTCCGTGAAAAGTACAAGACTTGCCATGGAGAAGAGTCATATCAAAGAACCTGTCCACTTGCCATTGCACCACTTCATTCAGTCCTTTAGGACGACCAAGCACAGAAAAGGGCAATCCTAAAACCTTTCATTGTAATAATACATTGAGGACAAAAGGCAACAGAAAACAAGCCAAAACATCAATTTGGACATTGGTGGTAGATGTAATAGTCACTGAAAGATCAATAGGGGGTTTACTTGTCAAGGCAGAGGGGCGCTGTGTAAAGTCCCTGAAGAAGCCCTTTGGGTTATCCGTTTATAAATCGCCGTACCCCGTGCTGCTCTTTACTTCGTGGCAACTTGAACTTCTACACTGAAACTTGAACTCCTACGCTGGAAATATGTAAACAGAGAAGCCTTTGTGCCTCGTTGGCGCAGTAGGCAGCGCGTCAGTCTCATAATCTGAAGGCTGTGAGTTCGACCCTCACACGGGGCAGGGTTTTTAATCCCCCTTTTCTCAATTTCTTTATGCCCGGAGACACAAATAATAAGTAGAGCTTCTTCTGTCAGCAGTAAAACACTCTCATTTGTCCTGGAGATCTCGCCCCTCACGCAGACCTGGTGAGTTGGCTCGTTTCTGTCTCCGTCTGTGGGTTCCATGGTGTAATGGTCAGCACTCTGGACTCTGAATCCAGTAATCCGAGTTCAAGTCTCGGTGGAACCTTCCTGTCAGCTGTTTTTGGTGGGGAAATTTGGACTCTTTGGGCAGAATTCTTACCTGCAAGTCTGCTTTGCTCCGTGAAAAGTACAAGACTTGCCATGGAGAATAGTCATATCAAATATCAAAGAACCTGTCCACTTGCCATTGCACCACTTCATTCAGTCCTTTAGGACGACCAAGCACAGAAAAGGGCAATCCTAAAACCTTTCATTGTAATAATACATTGAGGACAAAAGGCAACAGAAAACAAGCCAAAACATCAATTTGGACATTGGTGGTAGATGTAATAGTCACTGAAAGATCAATAGGGGGTTTACTTGTCAAGGCAGAGGGGCGCTGTGTAAAGTCCCTGAAGAAGCCCTTTGGGTTATCCGTTTATAAATCGCCGTACCCCGTGCTGCTCTTTACTTCGTGGCAACTTGAACTCCTACACTGCAACTTGAACTCCTAAGCTGGAAATATGTACACAGAGAAGCCTTTGTGCCTCGCTGGCGCAGTAGGCAGCGCGTCAGTCTCATAATCTGAAGGCCGTGAGTTCGACCCTCACACGGGGCAGGGTTTTTAATCCCCCTTTCCTCAATTTCTTTATGCCCGGAGACACAAATAATAAGTAGAGCTTCTTCTGTCAGCAGTACAACACTCTCATTTGTCTTGGAGATCTCGCCCCTCACGCAGACATGCTGAGTTGGCTCGTTTTTGTCTTCATCCGTGGGTTCCATGGTGTAATGGTCAGCACTCTGGACTCTGAATCCAGTAATCCGAGTTCAAGTCTCGGTGGAACCTTCCTGTCAGCTGTTTTGGGTGGGGAAATTTGGACTCTTTGGGCAGAATTCTTACCTGCAAGTCTGCTTTGCTCCGTGAAAAGTACAAGACTTGCCATGGAGAATAGTCATATCAAATATCAAAGAACCTGTCCACTTGCCATTGCACCACTTCATTCAGTCCTTTAGGACGACCAAGCACAGAAAAGGGCAATCCTAAAACCTTTCATTGTAATAATACATTGAGGACAAAAGGCAACAGAAAACAAGCCAAAACATCAATTTGGACATTGGTGGTAGATGTAATAGTCACTGAAAGATCAATAGGGGGTTTACTTGTCAAGGCAGAGGGGCGCTGTGTAAAGTCCCTGAAGAAGCCCTTTGGGTTATCCGTTTATAAATCGCCGTACCCCGTGCTGCTCTTTACTTCGTGGCAGCTTCAACTCCTACACTGCAACTTGAAATCCTACGCTGGAAATATGTACACAGAGAAGCCTTTGTGCCTCGTTGGCGCAGTAGGCAACGCGTCAGTCTCATTATCTGAAGGCCGTGAGTTCGACCCTCACACGGGGCAGGGTTTTTAATCCCCCTTTCCTCAATTTCTTTATGCCCGGAGACACAAATAATAAGTAGAGCTTCTTCTGTCAGCAGTAAAACACTCTCATTTGTCTTGGAGATCTCGCCCCTCACGCAGGCATGCTGAGTTGGCTCGTTTTTGTCTTCATCCGTGGGTTCCATGGTGTAATGGTCAGCACTCTGGACTCTGAATCCAGTAATCCGAGTTCAAGTCTCGGTGGAACCTTCCTGTCAGCTGTTTTAGGTGGGGAAATTTGGACTCTTTGGGCAGAATTCTTACCTGCAAGTCTGCTTTGCTCCGTGAAAAGTACAAGACTTGCCATGGAGAATAGTCATATCAAATATCAAAGAACCTGTCCACTTGCCATTGCACCACTTCATTCAGTCCTTTAGGACGACCAAGCACAGAAAAGGGCAATCCTAAAACCTTTCATTGTAATAATACATTGAGGACAAAAGGCAACAGAAAACAAGCCAAAACATCAATTTGGACATTGGTGGTAGATGTAATAGTCACTGAAAGATCAATAGGGGGTTTACTTGTCAAGGCAGAGGGGCGCTGTGTAAAGTCCCTGAAGAAGCCCTTTGGGTTATCCGTTTATAAATCGCCGTACCCCGTGCTGCTCTTTACTTCGTGGCAACTTGAACTCCTACACTGAAACTTGAACTCCTACGCTGGAAATATGTAAACAGAGAAGCCTTTGTGCCTCGTTGGCGCAGTAGGCAGCGCGTCAGTCTCATAATCTGAAGGCTGTGAGTTCGACCCTCACACGGGGCAGGGTTTTTAATCCCCCTTTCCTCAATTTCTTTATGCCCGGAGACACAAATAATAAGTAGAGCTTCTTCTGTCAGCAGTAAAACACTCTCATTTGTCTTGGAGATCTCGCCCCTCACGCAGACCTGGTGAGTTGGCTCGTTTCTGTCTCCGTCTGTGGGTTCCATGGTGTAATGGTCAGCACTCTGGACTCTGAATCCAGTAATCCGAGTTCAAGTCTCGGTGGAACCTTCCTGTCAGCTGTTTTTGGTGGGGAAATTTGGACTCTTTGGGCAGAATTCTTACCTGCAAGTCTGCTTTGCTCCGTGAAAAGTACAAGACTTGCCATGGAGAATAGTCATATCAAATATCAAAGAACCTGTCCACTTGCCATTGCACCACTTCATTCAGTCCTTTAGGACGACCAAGCACAGAAAAGGGCAATCCTAAAACCTTTCATTGTAATAATACATTGAGGACAAAAGGCAACAGAAAACAAGCCAAAACATCAATTTGGACATTGGTGGTAGATGTAATAGTCACTGAAAGATCAATAGGGGGTTTACTTGTCAAGGCAGAGGGGCGCTGTGTAAAGTCCCTGAAGAAGCCCTTTGGGTTATCCGTTTATAAATCGCCGTACCCCGTGCTGCTCTTTACTTCGTGGCAACTTGAACTCCTACACTGCAACTTGAACTCCTAAGCTGGAAATATGTACACAGAGAAGCCTTTGTGCCTCGTTGGCGCAGTAGGCAGCGCGTCAGTCTCATAATCTGAAGGCCGTGAGTTCGACCCTCACACGGGGCAGGGTTTTTAATCCCCCTTTCCTCAATTTCTTTATGCCCGGAGACACAAATAATAAGTAGAGCTTCTTCTGTCAGCAGTACAACACTCTCATTTGTCTTGGAGATCTCGCCCCTCACGCAGACATGCTGAGTTGGCTCGTTTTTGTCTTCATCCGTGGGTTCCATGGTGTAATGGTCAGCACTCTGGACTCTGAATCCAGTAATCCGAGTTCAAGTCTCGGTGGAACCTTCCTGTCAGCTGTTTTGGGTGGGGAAATTTGGACTCTTTGGGCAGAATTCTTACCTGCAAGTCTGCTTTGCTCCGTGAAAAGTACAAGACTTGCCATGGAGAATAGTCATATCAAATATCAAAGAACCTGTCCACTTGCCATTGCACCACTTCATTCAGTCCTTTAGGACGACCAAGCACAGAAAAGGGCAATCCTAAAACCTTTCATTGTAATAATACATTGAGGACAAAAGGCAACAGAAAACAAGCCAAAACATCAATTTGGACATTGGTGGTAGATGTAATAGTCACTGAAAGATCAATAGGGGGTTTACTTGTCAAGGCAGAGGGGCGCTGTGTAAAGTCCCTGAAGAAGCCCTTTGGGTTATCCGTTTATAAATCGCCGTACCCCGTGCTGCTCTTTACTTCGTGGCAACTTGAACTCCTACACTGCAACTTGAACTCCTAAGCTGGAAATATGTACACAGAGAAGCCTTTGTGCCTCGTTGGCGCAGTAGGCAGCGCGTCAGTCTCATAATCTGAAGGCCGTGAGTTCGACCCTCACACGGGGCAGGGTTTTTAATCCCCCTTTCCTCAATTTCTTTATGCCCGGAGACACAAATAATAAGTAGAGCTTCTTCTGTCAGCAGTACAACACTCTCATTTGTCTTGGAGATCTCGCCCCTCACGCAGACATGCTGAGTTGGCTCGTTTTTGTCTTCATCCGTGGGTTCCATGGTGTAATGGTCAGCACTCTGGACTCTGAATCCAGTAATCCGAGTTCAAGTCTCGGTGGAACCTTCCTGTCAGCTGTTTTGGGTGGGGAAATTTGGACTCTTTGGGCAGAATTCTTACCTGCAAGTCTGCTTTGCTCCGTGAAAAGTACAAGACTTGCCATGGAGAATAGTCATATCAAATATCAAAGAACCTGTCCACTTGCCATTGCACCACTTCATTCAGTCCTTTAGGACGACCAAGCACAGAAAAGGGCAATCCTAAAACCTTTCATTGTAATAATACATTGAGGACAAAAGGCAACAGAAAACAAGCCAAAACATCAATTTGGACATTGGTGGTAGATGTAATAGTCACTGAAAGATCAATAGGGGGTTTACTTGTCAAGGCAGAGGGGCGCTGTGTAAAGTCCCTGAAGAAGCCCTTTGGGTTATCCGTTTATAAATCGCCGTACCCCGTGCTGCTCTTTACTTCGTGGCAGCTTCAACTCCTACACTGCAACTTGAAATCCTACGCTGGAAATATGTACACAGAGAAGCCTTTGTGCCTCGTTGGCGCAGTAGGCAGCGCGTCAGTCTCATAATCTGAAGGCCGTGAGTTCGACCCTCACACGGGGCAGGGTTTTTAATCCCCCTTTCCTCAATTTCTTTATGCCCGGAGACACAAATAATAAGTAGAGCTTCTTCTGTCAGCAGTAAAACACTCTCATTTGTCTTGGAGATCTCGCCCCTCACGCAGACCTGGTGAGTTGGCTCGTTTCTGTCTCCGTCTGTGGGTTCCATGGTGTAATGGTCAGCACTCTGGACTCTGAATCCAGTAATCCGAGTTCAAGTCTCGGTGGAACCTTCCTGTCAGCTGTTTTGGTGGGGAAATTTGGACTCTTTGGGCAGAATTCTTACCTGCAAGTCTGCTTTGCTCCGTGAAAAGTACAAGACTTGCCATGGAGAATAGTCATATCAAATATCAAAGAACCTGTCCACTTGCCATTGCACCACTTCATTCAGTCCTTTAGGACGACCAAGCACAGAAAAGGGCAATCCTAAAACCTTTCATTGTAATAATACATTGAGGACAAAAGGCAACAGAAAACAAGCCAAAACATCAATTTGGACATTGGTGGTAGATGTAATAGTCACTGAAAGATCAATAGGGGGTTTACTTGTCAAGGCAGAGGGGCGCTGTGTAAAGTCCCTGAAGAAGCCCTTTGGGTTATCCGTTTATAAATCGCCGTACCCCGTGCTGCTCTTTACTTCGTGGCAACTTGAACTCCTACACTGCAACTTCAACTCCTAAGCTGGAAATATGTACACAGAGAAGCCTTTGTGCCTCGTTGGCGCAGTAGGCAGCGCGTCAGTCTCATAATCTGAAGGCCGTGAGTTCGACCCTCACACGGGGCAGGGTTTTTAATCCCCCTTTCCTCAATTTCTTTATGCCCGGAGACACAAATAATAAGTAGAGCTTCTTCTGTCAGCAGTACAACACTCTCATTTCTCTTGGAGATCTCGCCCCTCACGCAGACATGCTGAGTTGGCTCGTTTTTGTCTTCATCCGTGGGTTCCATGGTGTAATGGTCAGCACTCTGGACTCTGAATCCAGTAATCCGAGTTCAAGTCTCGGTGGAACCTTCCTGTCAGCTGTTTTGGGTGGGGAAATTTGGACTCTTTGGGCAGAATTCTTACCTGCAAGTCTGCTTTGCTCCGTGAAAAGTACAAGACTTGCCATGGAGAATAGTCATATCAAATATCAAAGAACCTGTCCACTTGCCATTGCACCACTTCATTCAGTCCTTTAGGACGACCAAGCACAGAAAAGGGCAATCCTAAAACCTTTCATTGTAATAATACATTGCGGACAAAAGGCAACAGAAAACAAGCCAAAACATCAATTTGGACATTGGTGGTAGATGTAATAGTCACTGAAAGATCAATAGGGGGTTTACTTGTCAAGGCAGAGGGGCGCTGTGTAAAGTCCCTGAAGAAGCCCTTTGGGTTATCCGTTTATAAATCGCCGTACCCCGTGCTGCTCTTTACTTCGTGGCAGCTTCAACTCCTACACTGCAACTTGAAATCCTACGCTGGAAATATGTACACAGAGAAGCCTTTGTGCCTCGTTGGCGCAGTAGGCAGCGCGTCAGTCTCATAATCTGAAGGCCGTGAGTTCGACCCTCACACGGGGCAGGGTTTTTAATCCCCCTTTCCTCAATTTCTTTATGCCCGGAGACACAAATAATAAGTAGAGCTTCTTCTGTCAGCAGTAAAACACTCTCATTTGTCTTGGAGATCTCGCCCCTCACGCAGGCATGCTGAGTTGGCTCGTTTTTGTCTTCATCCGTGGGTTCCATGGTGTAATGGTCAGCACTCTGGACTCTGAATCCAGTAATCCGAGTTCAAGTCTCGGTGGAACCTTCCTGTCAGCTGTTTTAGGTGGGGAAATTTGGACTCTTTGGGCAGAATTCTTACCTGCAAGTCTGCTTTGCTCCGTGAAAAGTACAAGACTTGCCATGGAGAATAGTCATATCAAATATCAAAGAACCTGTCCACTTGCCATTGCACCACTTCATTCAGTCCTTTAGGACGACCAAGCACAGAAAAGGGCAATCCTAAAACCTTTCATTGTAATAATACATTGAGGACAAAAGGCAACAGAAAACAAGCCAAAACATCAATTTGGACATTGGTGGTAGATGTAATAGTCACTGAAAGATCAATAGGGGGTTTACTTGTCAAGGCAGAGGGGCGCTGTGTAAAGTCCCTGAAGAAGCCCTTTGGGTTATCCGTTTATAAATCGCCGTACCCCGTGCTGCTCTTTACTTCGTGGCAACTTGAACTCCTACACTGAAACTTGAACTCCTACGCTGGAAATATGTAAACAGAGAAGCCTTTGTGCCTCGTTGGCGCAGTAGGCAGCGCGTCAGTCTCATAATCTGAAGGCTGTGAGTTCGACCCTCACACGGGGCAGGGTTTTTAATCCCCCTTTCCTCAATTTCTTTATGCCCGGAGACACAAATAATAAGTAGAGCTTCTTCTGTCAGCAGTAAAACACTCTCATTTGTCTTGGAGATCTCGCCCCTCACGCAGACCTGGTGAGTTGGCTCGTTTCTGTCTCCGTCTGTGGGTTCCATGGTGTAATGGTCAGCACTCTGGACTCTGAATCCAGTAATCCGAGTTCAAGTCTCGGTGGAACCTTCCTGTCAGCTGTTTTTGGTGGGGAAATTTGGACTCTTTGGGCAGAATTCTTACCTGCAAGTCTGCTTTGCTCCGTGAAAAGTACAAGACTTGCCATGGAGAATAGTCATATCAAATATCAAAGAACCTGTCCACTTGCCATTGCACCACTTCATTCAGTCCTTTAGGACGACCAAGCACAGAAAAGGTCAATCCTAAAACCTTTCATTGTAATAATACATTGAGGACAAAAGGCAACAGAAAACAAGCCAAAACATCAATTTGGACATTGGTGGTAGATGTAATAGTCACTGAAAGATCAATAGGGGGTTTACTTGTCAAGGCAGAGGGGCGCTGTGTAAAGTCCCTGAAGAAGCCCTTTGGGTTATCCGTTTATAAATCGCCGTACCCCGTGCTGCTCTTTACTTCGTGGCAACTTGAACTCCTACACTGCAACTTGAACTCCTAAGCTGGAAATATGTACACAGAGAAGCCTTTGTGCCTCGTTGGCGCAGTAGGCAGCGCGTCAGTCTCATAATCTGAAGGCCGTGAGTTCGACCCTCACACGGGGCAGGGTTTTTAATCCCCCTTTCCTCAATTTCTTTATGCCCGGAGACACAAATAATAAGTAGAGCTTCTTCTGTCAGCAGTACAACACTCTCATTTCTCTTGGAGATCTCGCCCCTCACGCAGACATGCTGAGTTGGCTCGTTTTTGTCTTCATCCGTGGGTTCCATGGTGTAATGGTCAGCACTCTGGACTCTGAATCCAGTAATCCGAGTTCAAGTCTCGGTGGAACCTTCCTGTCAGCTGTTTTAGGTGGGGAAATTTGGACTCTTTGGGCAGAATTCTTACCTGCAAGTCTGCTTTGCTCCGTGAAAAGTACAAGACTTGCCATGGAGAATAGTCATATCAAATATCAAAGAACCTGTCCACTTGCCATTGCACCACTTCATTCAGTCCTTTAGGACGACCAAGCACAGAAAAGGGCAATCCTAAAACCTTTCATTGTAATAATACATTGCGGACAAAAGGCAACAGAAAACAAGCCAAAACATCAATTTGGACATTGGTGGTAGATGTAATAGTCACTGAAAGATCAATAGGGGGTTTACTTGTCAAGGCAGAGGGGCGCTGTGTAAAGTCCCTGAAGAAGCCCTTTGGGTTATCCGTTTATAAATCGCCGTACCCCGTGCTGCTCTTTACTTCGTGGCAGCTTCAACTCCTACACTGCAACTTGAAATCCTACGCTGGAAATATGTACACAGAGAAGCCTTTGTGCCTCGTTGGCGCAGTAGGCAGCGCGTCAGTCTCATAATCTGAAGGCCGTGAGTTCGACCCTCACACGGGGCAGGGTTTTTAATCCCCCTTTCCTCAATTTCTTTATGCCCGGAGACACAAATAATAAGTAGAGCTTCTTCTGTCAGCAGTAAAACACTCTCATTTGTCTTGGAGATCTCGCCCCTCACGCAGGCATGCTGAGTTGGCTCGTTTTTGTCTTCATCCGTGGGTTCCATGGTGTAATGGTCAGCACTCTGGACTCTGAATCCAGTAATCCGAGTTCAAGTCTCGGTGGAACCTTCCTGTCAGCTGTTTTAGGTGGGGAAATTTGGACTCTTTGGGCAGAATTCTTACCTGCAAGTCTGCTTTGCTCCGTGAAAAGTACAAGACTTGCCATGGAGAATAGTCATATCAAATATCAAAGAACCTGTCCACTTGCCATTGCACCACTTCATTCAGTCCTTTAGGACGACCAAGCACAGAAAAGGGCAATCCTAAAACCTTTCATTGTAATAATACATTGAGGACAAAAGGCAACAGAAAACAAGCCAAAACATCAATTTGGACATTGGTGGTAGATGTAATAGTCACTGAAAGATCAATAGGGGGTTTACTTGTCAAGGCAGAGGGGCGCTGTGTAAAGTCCCTGAAGAAGCCCTTTGGGTTATCCGTTTATAAATCGCCGTACCCCGTGCTGCTCTTTACTTCGTGGCAACTTGAACTCCTACACTGAAACTTGAACTCCTACGCTGGAAATATGTAAACAGAGAAGCCTTTGTGCCTCGTTGGCGCAGTAGGCAGCGCGTCAGTCTCATAATCTGAAGGCTGTGAGTTCGACCCTCACACGGGGCAGGGTTTTTAATCCCCCTTTCCTCAATTTCTTTATGCCCGGAGACACAAATAATAAGTAGAGCTTCTTCTGTCAGCAGTAAAACACTCTCATTTGTCTTGGAGATCTCGCCCCTCACGCAGACCTGGTGAGTTGGCTCGTTTCTGTCTCCGTCTGTGGGTTCCATGGTGTAATGGTCAGCACTCTGGACTCTGAATCCAGTAATCCGAGTTCAAGTCTCGGTGGAACCTTCCTGTCAGCTGTTTTTGGTGGGGAAATTTGGACTCTTTGGGCAGAATTCTTACCTGCAAGTCTGCTTTGCTCCGTGAAAAGTACAAGACTTGCCATGGAGAATAGTCATATCAAATATCAAAGAACCTGTCCACTTGCCATTGCACCACTTCATTCAGTCCTTTAGGACGACCAAGCACAGAAAAGGTCAATCCTAAAACCTTTCATTGTAATAATACATTGAGGACAAAAGGCAACAGAAAACAAGCCAAAACATCAATTTGGACATTGGTGGTAGATGTAATAGTCACTGAAAGATCAATAGGGGGTTTACTTGTCAAGGCAGAGGGGCGCTGTGTAAAGTCCCTGAAGAAGCCCTTTGGGTTATCCGTTTATAAATCGCCGTACCCCGTGCTGCTCTTTACTTCGTGGCAACTTGAACTCCTACACTGCAACTTGAACTCCTAAGCTGGAAATATGTACACAGAGAAGCCTTTGTGCCTCGTTGGCGCAGTAGGCAGCGCGTCAGTCTCATAATCTGAAGGCCGTGAGTTCGACCCTCACACGGGGCAGGGTTTTTAATCCCCCTTTCCTCAATTTCTTTATGCCCGGAGACACAAATAATAAGTAGAGCTTCTTCTGTCAGCAGTACAACACTCTCATTTGTCTTGGAGATCTCGCCCCTCACGCAGACATGCTGAGTTGGCTCGTTTTTGTCTTCATCCGTGGGTTCCATGGTGTAATGGTCAGCACTCTGGACTCTGAATCCAGTAATCCGAGTTCAAGTCTCGGTGGAACCTTCCTGTCAGCTGTTTTGGGTGGGGAAATTTGGACTCTTTGGGCAGAATTCTTACCTGCAAGTCTGCTTTGCTCCGTGAAAAGTACAAGACTTGCCATGGAGAATAGTCATATCAAATATCAAAGAACCTGTCCACTTGCCATTGCACCACTTCATTCAGTCCTTTAGGACGACCAAGCACAGAAAAGGGCAATCCTAAAACCTTTCATTGTAATAATACATTGAGGACAAAAGGCAACAGAAAACAAGCCAAAACATCAATTTGGACATTGGTGGTAGATGTAATAGTCACTGAAAGATCAATAGGGGGTTTACTTGTCAAGGCAGAGGGGCGCTGTGTAAAGTCCCTGAAGAAGCCCTTTGGGTTATCCGTTTATAAATCGCCGTACCCCGTGCTGCTCTTTACTTCGTGGCAACTTGAACTCCTACACTGAAACTTGAACTCCTACGCTGGAAATATGTAAACAGAGAAGCCTTTGTGCCTCGTTGGCGCAGTAGGCAGCGCGTCAGTCTCATAATCTGAAGGCTGTGAGTTCGACCCTCACACGGGGCAGGGTTTTTAATCCCCCTTTCCTCAATTTCTTTATGCCCGGAGACACAAATAATAAGTAGAGCTTCTTCTGTCAGCAGTAAAACACTCTCATTTGTCTTGGAGATCTCGCCCCTCACGCAGACCTGGTGAGTTGGCTCGTTTCTGTCTCCGTCTGTGGGTTCCATGGTGTAATGGTCAGCACTCTGGACTCTGAATCCAGTAATCCGAGTTCAAGTCTCGGTGGAACCTTCCTGTCAGCTGTTTTGGTGGGGAAATTTGGACTCTTTGGGCAGAATTCTTACCTGCAAGTCTGCTTTGCTCCGTGAAAAGTACAAGACTTGCCATGGAGAATAGTCATATCAAATATCAAAGAACCTGTCCACTTGCCATTGCACCACTTCATTCAGTCCTTTAGGACGACCAAGCACAGAAAAGGGCAATCCTAAAACCTTTCATTGTAATAATACATTGAGGACAAAAGGCAACAGAAAACAAGCCAAAACATCAATTTGGACATTGGTGGTAGATGTAATAGTCACTGAAAGATCAATAGGGGGTTTACTTGTCAAGGCAGAGGGGCGCTGTGTAAAGTCCCTGAAGAAGCCCTTTGGGTTATCCGTTTATAAATCGCCGTACCCCGTGCTGCTCTTTACTTCGTGGCAACTTGAACTCCTACACTGCAACTTCAACTCCTAAGCTGGAAATATGTACACAGAGAAGCCTTTGTGCCTCGTTGGCGCAGTAGGCAGCGCGTCAGTCTCATAATCTGAAGGCCGTGAGTTCGACCCTCACACGGGGCAGGGTTTTTAATCCCCCTTTCCTCAATTTCTTTATGCCCGGAGACACAAATAATAAGTAGAGCTTCTTCTGTCAGCAGTACAACACTCTCATTTCTCTTGGAGATCTCGCCCCTCACGCAGACATGCTGAGTTGGCTCGTTTTTGTCTTCATCCGTGGGTTCCATGGTGTAATGGTCAGCACTCTGGACTCTGAATCCAGTAATCCGAGTTCAAGTCTCGGTGGAACCTTCCTGTCAGCTGTTTTGGGTGGGGAAATTTGGACTCTTTGGGCAGAATTCTTACCTGCAAGTCTGCTTTGCTCCGTGAAAAGTACAAGACTTGCCATGGAGAATAGTCATATCAAATATCAAAGAACCTGTCCACTTGCCATTGCACCACTTCATTCAGTCCTTTAGGACGACCAAGCACAGAAAAGGGCAATCCTAAAACCTTTCATTGTAATAATACATTGCGGACAAAAGGCAACAGAAAACAAGCCAAAACATCAATTTGGACATTGGTGGTAGATGTAATAGTCACTGAAAGATCAATAGGGGGTTTACTTGTCAAGGCAGAGGGGCGCTGTGTAAAGTCCCTGAAGAAGCCCTTTGGGTTATCCGTTTATAAATCGCCGTACCCCGTGCTGCTCTTTACTTCGTGGCAGCTTCAACTCCTACACTGCAACTTGAAATCCTACGCTGGAAATATGTACACAGAGAAGCCTTTGTGCCTCGTTGGCGCAGTAGGCAGCGCGTCAGTCTCATAATCTGAAGGCCGTGAGTTCGACCCTCACACGGGGCAGGGTTTTTAATCCCCCTTTCCTCAATTTCTTTATGCCCGGAGACACAAATAATAAGTAGAGCTTCTTCTGTCAGCAGTAAAACACTCTCATTTGTCTTGGAGATCTCGCCCCTCACGCAGGCATGCTGAGTTGGCTCGTTTTTGTCTTCATCCGTGGGTTCCATGGTGTAATGGTCAGCACTCTGGACTCTGAATCCAGTAATCCGAGTTCAAGTCTCGGTGGAACCTTCCTGTCAGCTGTTTTAGGTGGGGAAATTTGGACTCTTTGGGCAGAATTCTTACCTGCAAGTCTGCTTTGCTCCGTGAAAAGTACAAGACTTGCCATGGAGAATAGTCATATCAAATATCAAAGAACCTGTCCACTTGCCATTGCACCACTTCATTCAGTCCTTTAGGACGACCAAGCACAGAAAAGGGCAATCCTAAAACCTTTCATTGTAATAATACATTGAGGACAAAAGGCAACAGAAAACAAGCCAAAACATCAATTTGGACATTGGTGGTAGATGTAATAGTCACTGAAAGATCAATAGGGGGTTTACTTGTCAAGGCAGAGGGGCGCTGTGTAAAGTCCCTGAAGAAGCCCTTTGGGTTATCCGTTTATAAATCGCCGTACCCCGTGCTGCTCTTTACTTCGTGGCAACTTGAACTCCTACACTGAAACTTGAACTCCTACGCTGGAAATATGTAAACAGAGAAGCCTTTGTGCCTCGTTGGCGCAGTAGGCAGCGCGTCAGTCTCATAATCTGAAGGCTGTGAGTTCGACCCTCACACGGGGCAGGGTTTTTAATCCCCCTTTCCTCAATTTCTTTATGCCCGGAGACACAAATAATAAGTAGAGCTTCTTCTGTCAGCAGTAAAACACTCTCATTTGTCTTGGAGATCTCGCCCCTCACGCAGACCTGGTGAGTTGGCTCGTTTCTGTCTCCGTCTGTGGGTTCCATGGTGTAATGGTCAGCACTCTGGACTCTGAATCCAGTAATCCGAGTTCAAGTCTCGGTGGAACCTTCCTGTCAGCTGTTTTTGGTGGGGAAATTTGGACTCTTTGGGCAGAATTCTTACCTGCAAGTCTGCTTTGCTCCGTGAAAAGTACAAGACTTGCCATGGAGAATAGTCATATCAAATATCAAAGAACCTGTCCACTTGCCATTGCACCACTTCATTCAGTCCTTTAGGACGACCAAGCACAGAAAAGGTCAATCCTAAAACCTTTCATTGTAATAATACATTGAGGACAAAAGGCAACAGAAAACAAGCCAAAACATCAATTTGGACATTGGTGGTAGATGTAATAGTCACTGAAAGATCAATAGGGGGTTTACTTGTCAAGGCAGAGGGGCGCTGTGTAAAGTCCCTGAAGAAGCCCTTTGGGTTATCCGTTTATAAATCGCCGTACCCCGTGCTGCTCTTTACTTCGTGGCAACTTGAACTCCTACACTGCAACTTGAACTCCTAAGCTGGAAATATGTACACAGAGAAGCCTTTGTGCCTCGTTGGCGCAGTAGGCAGCGCGTCAGTCTCATAATCTGAAGGCCGTGAGTTCGACCCTCACACGGGGCAGGGTTTTTAATCCCCCTTTCCTCAATTTCTTTATGCCCGGAGACACAAATAATAAGTAGAGCTTCTTCTGTCAGCAGTACAACACTCTCATTTCTCTTGGAGATCTCGCCCCTCACGCAGACATGCTGAGTTGGCTCGTTTTTGTCTTCATCCGTGGGTTCCATGGTGTAATGGTCAGCACTCTGGACTCTGAATCCAGTAATCCGAGTTCAAGTCTCGGTGGAACCTTCCTGTCAGCTGTTTTAGGTGGGGAAATTTGGACTCTTTGGGCAGAATTCTTACCTGCAAGTCTGCTTTGCTCCGTGAAAAGTACAAGACTTGCCATGGAGAATAGTCATATCAAATATCAAAGAACCTGTCCACTTGCCATTGCACCACTTCATTCAGTCCTTTAGGACGACCAAGCACAGAAAAGGGCAATCCTAAAACCTTTCATTGTAATAATACATTGAGGACAAAAGGCAACAGAAAACAAGCCAAAACATCAATTTGGACATTGGTGGTAGATGTAATAGTCACTGAAAGATCAATAGGGGGTTTACTTGTCAAGGCAGAGGGGCGCTGTGTAAAGTCCCTGAAGAAGCCCTTTGGGTTATCCGTTTATAAATCGCCGTACCCCGTGCTGCTCTTTACTTCGTGGCAACTTGAACTCCTACACTGAAACTTGAACTCCTACGCTGGAAATATGTAAACAGAGAAGCCTTTGTGCCTCGTTGGCGCAGTAGGCAGCGCGTCAGTCTCATAATCTGAAGGCTGTGAGTTCGACCCTCACACGGGGCAGGGTTTTTAATCCCCCTTTCCTCAATTTCTTTATGCCCGGAGACACAAATAATAAGTAGAGCTTCTTCTGTCAGCAGTAAAACACTCTCATTTGTCTTGGAGATCTCGCCCCTCACGCAGACCTGGTGAGTTGGCTCGTTTCTGTCTCCGTCTGTGGGTTCCATGGTGTAATGGTCAGCACTCTGGACTCTGAATCCAGTAATCCGAGTTCAAGTCTCGGTGGAACCTTCCTGTCAGCTGTTTTTGGTGGGGAAATTTGGACTCTTTGGGCAGAATTCTTACCTGCAAGTCTGCTTTGCTCCGTGAAAAGTACAAGACTTGCCATGGAGAATAGTCATATCAAATATCAAAGAACCTGTCCACTTGCCATTGCACCACTTCATTCAGTCCTTTAGGACGACCAAGCACAGAAAAGGTCAATCCTAAAACCTTTCATTGTAATAATACATTGAGGACAAAAGGCAACAGAAAACAAGCCAAAACATCAATTTGGACATTGGTGGTAGATGTAATAGTCACTGAAAGATCAATAGGGGGTTTACTTGTCAAGGCAGAGGGGCGCTGTGTAAAGTCCCTGAAGAAGCCCTTTGGGTTATCCGTTTATAAATCGCCGTACCCCGTGCTGCTCTTTACTTCGTGGCAACTTGAACTCCTACACTGCAACTTGAACTCCTAAGCTGGAAATATGTACACAGAGAAGCCTTTGTGCCTCGTTGGCGCAGTAGGCAGCGCGTCAGTCTCATAATCTGAAGGCCGTGAGTTCGACCCTCACACGGGGCAGGGTTTTTAATCCCCCTTTCCTCAATTTCTTTATGCCCGGAGACACAAATAATAAGTAGAGCTTCTTCTGTCAGCAGTACAACACTCTCATTTGTCTTGGAGATCTCGCCCCTCACGCAGACATGCTGAGTTGGCTCGTTTTTGTCTTCATCCGTGGGTTCCATGGTGTAATGGTCAGCACTCTGGACTCTGAATCCAGTAATCCGAGTTCAAGTCTCGGTGGAACCTTCCTGTCAGCTGTTTTGGGTGGGGAAATTTGGACTCTTTGGGCAGAATTCTTACCTGCAAGTCTGCTTTGCTCCGTGAAAAGTACAAGACTTGCCATGGAGAATAGTCATATCAAATATCAAAGAACCTGTCCACTTGCCATTGCACCACTTCATTCAGTCCTTTAGGACGACCAAGCACAGAAAAGGGCAATCCTAAAACCTTTCATTGTAATAATACATTGAGGACAAAAGGCAACAGAAAACAAGCCAAAACATCAATTTGGACATTGGTGGTAGATGTAATAGTCACTGAAAGATCAATAGGGGGTTTACTTGTCAAGGCAGAGGGGCGCTGTGTAAAGTCCCTGAAGAAGCCCTTTGGGTTATCCGTTTATAAATCGCCGTACCCCGTGCTGCTCTTTACTTCGTGGCAGCTTCAACTCCTACACTGCAACTTGAAACCCTACGCTGGAAATATGTACACAGAGAAGCCTTTGTGCCTCGTTGGCGCAGTAGGCAGCGCGTCAGTCTCATAATCTGAAGGCCGTGAGTTCGACCCTCACACGGGGCAGGGTTTTTAATCCCCCTTTCCTCAATTTCTTTATGCCCGGAGACACAAATAATAAGTAGAGCTTCTTCTGTCAGCAGTACAACACTCTCATTTGTCTTGGAGATCTCGCCCCTCACGCAGGCATGCTGAGTTGGCTCGTTTTTGTCTTCATCCGTGGGTTCCATGGTGTAATGGTCAGCACTCTGGACTCTGAATCCAGTAATCCGAGTTCAAGTCTCGGTGGAACCTTCCTGTCAGCTGTTTTAGGTGGGGAAATTTGGACTCTTTGGGCAGAATTCTTACCTGCAAGTCTGCTTTGCTCCGTGAAAAGTACAAGACTTGCCATGGAGAATAGTCATATCAAATATCAAAGAACCTGTCCACTTGCCATTGCACCACTTCATTCAGTCCTTTAGGACGACCAAGCACAGAAAAGGGCAATCCTAAAACCTTTCATTGTAATAATACATTGAGGACAAAAGGCAACAGAAAACAAGCCAAAACATCAATTTGGACATTGGTGGTAGATGTAATAGTCACTGAAAGATCAATAGGGGGTTTACTTGTCAAGGCAGAGGGGCGCTGTGTAAAGTCCCTGAAGAAGCCCTTTGGGTTATCCGTTTATAAATCGCCGTACCCCGTGCTGCTCTTTACTTTGTGGCAACTTGAACTCCTACACTGCAACTTGAACTCCTAAGCTGGAAATATGTACACAGAGAAGCCTTTGTGCCTCGTTGGCGCAGTAGGCAGTGCGTCAGTCTCATAATCTGAAGGCCGTGAGTTCGACCCTCACACGGGGCAGGGTTTTTAATCCCCCTTTCCTCAATTTCTTTATGCCCGGAGACACAAATAATAAGTAGAGCTTCTTCTGTCAGCAGTACAACACTCTCATTTGTCTTGGAGATCTCGCCCCTCACGCAGACATGCTGAGTTGGCTCGTTTTTGTCTTCATCCGTGGGTTCCATGGTGTAATGGTCAGCACTCTGGACTCTGAATCCAGTAATCCGAGTTCAAGTCTCGGTGGAACCTTCCTGTCAGCTGTTTTGGGTGGGGAAATTTGGACTCTTTGGGCAGAATTCTTACCTGCAAGTCTGCTTTGCTCCGTGAAAAGTACAAGACTTGCCATGGAGAATAGTCATATCAAATATCAAAGAACCTGTCCACTTGCCATTGCACCACTTCATTCAGTCCTTTAGGACGACCAAGCACAGAAAAGGGCAATCCTAAAACCTTTCATTGTAATAATACATTGAGGACAAAAGGCAACAGAAAACAAGCCAAAACATCAATTTGGACATTGGTGGTAGATGTAATAGTCACTGAAAGATCAATAGGGGGTTTACTTGTCAAGGCAGAGGGGCGCTGTGTAAAGTCCCTGAAGAAGCCCTTTGGGTTATCCGTTTATAAATCGCCGTACCCCGTGCTGCTCTTTACTTCGTGGCAGCTTCAACTCCTACACTGCAACTTGAAATCCTACGCTGGAAATATGTACACAGAGAAGCCTTTGTGCCTCGTTGGCGCAGTAGGCAGCGCGTCAGTCTCATAATCTGAAGGCCGTGAGTTCGACCCTCACACGGGGCAGGGTTTTTAATCCCCCTTTCCTCAATTTCTTTATGCCCGGAGACACAAATAATAAGTAGAGCTTCTTCTGTCAGCAGTACAACACTCTCATTTGTCTTGGAGATCTCGCCCCTCACGCAGACCTGGTGAGTTGGCTCGTTTTTGTCTTCATCCGTGGGTTCCATGGTGTAATGGTCAGCACTCTGGACTCTGAATCCAGTAATCCGAGTTCAAGTCTCGGTGGAACCTTCCTGTCAGCTGTTTTGGGTGGGGAAATTTGGACTCTTTGGGCAGAATTCTTACCTGCAAGTCTGCTTTGCTCCGTGAAAAGTACAAGACTTGCCATGGAGAATAGTCATATCAAATATCAAAGAACCTGTCCACTTGCCATTGCACCACTTCATTCAGACATTTAGGCCGACCAAGCACAGAAAAGGGCAATCCTAAAACCTTTCATTGTAATAATTCATTGAGGACAAAAGGCAACAGAAAACAAGCCAAAACATCAATTTGGACATTGATGGTAGATGTAATAGTCACTGAAAGATCAATAGGGGGTTTACTTGTCAAGGCAGAGGGGCGCTGTGTAAAGTCCCTGAAGAAGCCCTTTGGGTTATCCGTTTATAAATCGCCGTACCCCGTGCTGCTCTTTACTTCGTGGCAACTTGAACTCCTACACTGCAACTTGAACTCCTAAGCTGGAAATATGTACACAGAGAAGCCTTTGTGCCTCGTTGGCGCAGTAGGCAGTGCGTCAGTCTCATAATCTGAAGGCCGTGAGTTCGACCCTCACACGGGGCAGGGTTTTTAATCCCCCTTTCCTCAATTTCTTTATGCCCGGAGACACAAATAATAAGTAGAGCTTCTTCTGTCAGCAGTACAACACTCTCATTTGTCTTGGAGATCTCGCCCCTCACGCAGACATGCTGAGTTGGCTCGTTTTTGTCTTCATCCGTGGGTTCCATGGTGTAATGGTCAGCACTCTGGACTCTGAATCCAGTAATCCGAGTTCAAGTCTCGGTGGAACCTTCCTGTCAGCTGTTTTGGGTGGGGAAATTTGGACTCTTTGGGCAGAATTCTTACCTGCAAGTCTGCTTTGCTCCGTGAAAAGTACAAGACTTGCCATGGAGAATAGTCATATCAAATATCAAAGAACCTGTCCACTTGCCATTGCACCACTTCATTCAGTCCTTTAGGACGACCAAGCACAGAAAAGGGCAATCCTAAAACCTTTCATTGTAATAATACATTGAGGACAAAAGGCAACAGAAAACAAGCCAAAACATCAATTTGGACATTGGTGGTAGATGTAATAGTCACTGAAAGATCAATAGGGGGTTTACTTGTCAAGGCAGAGGGGCGCTGTGTAAAGTCCCTGAAGAAGCCCTTTGGGTTATCCGTTTATAAATCGCCGTACCCCGTGCTGCTCTTTACTTCGTGGCAGCTTCAACTCCTACACTGCAACTTGAAATCCTACGCTGGAAATATGTACACAGAGAAGCCTTTGTGCCTCGTTGGCGCAGTAGGCAGCGCGTCAGTCTCATAATCTGAAGGCCGTGAGTTCGACCCTCACACGGGCAGGGTTTTTAATCCCCCTTTCCTCAATTTCTTTATGCCCGGAGACACAAATAATAAGTAGAGCTTCTTCTGTCAGCAGTAAAACACTCTCATTTGTCTTGGAGATCTCGCCCCTCACGCAGACCTGGTGAGTTGGCTCGTTTTTGTCTTCATCCGTGGGTTCCATGGTGTAATGGTCAGCACTCTGGACTCTGAATCCAGTAATCCGAGTTCAAGTCTCGGTGGAACCTTCCTGTCAGCTGTTTTGGGTGGGGAAATTTGGACTCTTTGGGCAGAATTCTTACCTGCAAGTCTGCTTTGCTCCGTGAAAAGTACAAGACTTGCCATGGAGAATAGTCATATCAAATATCAAAGAACCTGTCCACTTGCCATTGCACCACTTCATTCAGACATTTAGGCCGACCAAGCACAGAAAAGGGCAATCCTAAAACCTTTCATTGTAATAATTCATTGAGGACAAAAGGCAACAGAAAACAAGCCAAAACATCAATTTGGACATTGATGGTAGATGTAATAGTCACTGAAAGATCAATAGGGGGTTTACTTGTCAAGGCAGAGGGGCGCTGTGTAAAGTCCCTGAAGAAGCCCTTTGGGTTATCCGTTTATAAATCGCCGTACCCCGTGCTGCTCTTTACTTCGTGGCAACTTGAACTCCTACACTGCAACTTGAACTCCTAAGCTGGAAATATGTACACAGAGAAGCCTTTGTGCCTCGTTGGCGCAGTAGGCAGCGCGTCAGTCTCATAATCTGAAGGCCGTGAGTTCGACCCTCACACGGGGCAGGGTTTTTAATCCCCCTTTCCTCAATTTCTTTATGCCCGGAGACACAAATAATAAGTAGAGCTTCTTCTGTCAGCAGTACAACACTCTCATTTGTCTTGGAGATCTCGCCCCTCACGCAGACATGCTGAGTTGGCTCGTTTTTGTCTTCATCCGTGGGTTCCATGGTGTAATGGTCAGCACTCTGGACTCTGAATCCAGTAATCCGAGTTCAAGTCTCGGTGGAACCTTCCTGTCAGCTGTTTTGGGTGGGGAAATTTGGACTCTTTGGGCAGAATTCTTACCTGCAAGTCTGCTTTGCTCCGTGAAAAGTACAAGACTTGCCATGGAGAATAGTCATATCAAATATCAAAGAACCTGTCCACTTGCCATTGCACCACTTCATTCAGTCCTTTAGGACGACCAAGCACAGAAAAGGGCAATCCTAAAACCTTTCATTGTAATAATACATTGAGGACAAAAGGCAACAGAAAACAAGCCAAAACATCAATTTGGACATTGGTGGTAGATGTAATAGTCACTGAAAGATCAATAGGGGGTTTACTTGTCAAGGCAGAGGGGCGCTGTGTAAAGTCCCTGAAGAAGCCCTTTGGGTTATCCGTTTATAAATCGCCGTACCCCGTGCTGCTCTTTACTTCGTGGCAGCTTCAACTCCTACACTGCAACTTGAAACCCTACGCTGGAAATATGTACACAGAGAAGCCTTTGTGCCTCGTTGGCGCAGTAGGCAGCGCGTCAGTCTCATAATCTGAAGGCCGTGAGTTCGACCCTCACACGGGGCAGGGTTTTTAATCCCCCTTTCCTCAATTTCTTTATGCCCGGAGACACAAATAATAAGTAGAGCTTCTTCTGTCAGCAGTACAACACTCTCATTTGTCTTGGAGATCTCGCCCCTCACGCAGGCATGCTGAGTTGGCTCGTTTTTGTCTTCATCCGTGGGTTCCATGGTGTAATGGTCAGCACTCTGGACTCTGAATCCAGTAATCCGAGTTCAAGTCTCGGTGGAACCTTCCTGTCAGCTGTTTTAGGTGGGGAAATTTGGACTCTTTGGGCAGAATTCTTACCTGCAAGTCTGCTTTGCTCCGTGAAAAGTACAAGACTTGCCATGGAGAATAGTCATATCAAATATCAAAGAACCTGTCCACTTGCCATTGCACCACTTCATTCAGTCCTTTAGGACGACCAAGCACAGAAAAGGGCAATCCTAAAACCTTTCATTGTAATAATACATTGAGGACAAAAGGCAACAGAAAACAAGCCAAAACATCAATTTGGACATTGGTGGTAGATGTAATAGTCACTGAAAGATCAATAGGGGGTTTACTTGTCAAGGCAGAGGGGCGCTGTGTAAAGTCCCTGAAGAAGCCCTTTGGGTTATCCGTTTATAAATCGCCGTACCCCGTGCTGCTCTTTACTTCGTGGCAACTTGAACTCCTACACTGAAACTTGAACTCCTACGCTGGAAATATGTAAACAGAGAAGCCTTTGTGCCTCGTTGGCGCAGTAGGCAGCGCGTCAGTCTCATAATCTGAAGGCTGTGAGTTCGACCCTCACACGGGGCAGGGTTTTTAATCCCCCTTTCCTCAATTTCTTTATGCCCGGAGACACAAATAATAAGTAGAGCTTCTTCTGTCAGCAGTAAAACACTCTCATTTGTCTTGGAGATCTCGCCCCTCACGCAGACCTGGTGAGTTGGCTCGTTTCTGTCTCCGTCTGTGGGTTCCATGGTGTAATGGTCAGCACTCTGGACTCTGAATCCAGTAATCCGAGTTCAAGTCTCGGTGGAACCTTCCTGTCAGCTGTTTTTGGTGGGGAAATTTGGACTCTTTGGGCAGAATTCTTACCTGCAAGTCTGCTTTGCTCCGTGAAAAGTACAAGACTTGCCATGGAGAATAGTCATATCAAATATCAAAGAACCTGTCCACTTGCCATTGCACCACTTCATTCAGTCCTTTAGGACGACCAAGCACAGAAAAGGTCAATCCTAAAACCTTTCATTGTAATAATACATTGAGGACAAAAGGCAACAGAAAACAAGCCAAAACATCAATTTGGACATTGGTGGTAGATGTAATAGTCACTGAAAGATCAATAGGGGGTTTACTTGTCAAGGCAGAGGGGCGCTGTGTAAAGTCCCTGAAGAAGCCCTTTGGGTTATCCGTTTATAAATCGCCGTACCCCGTGCTGCTCTTTACTTTGTGGCAACTTGAACTCCTACACTGCAACTTGAACTCCTAAGCTGGAAATATGTACACAGAGAAGCCTTTGTGCCTCGTTGGCGCAGTAGGCAGTGCGTCAGTCTCATAATCTGAAGGCCGTGAGTTCGACCCTCACACGGGGCAGGGTTTTTAATCCCCCTTTCCTCAATTTCTTTATGCCCGGAGACACAAATAATAAGTAGAGCTTCTTCTGTCAGCAGTACAACACTCTCATTTGTCTTGGAGATCTCGCCCCTCACGCAGACATGCTGAGTTGGCTCGTTTTTGTCTTCATCCGTGGGTTCCATGGTGTAATGGTCAGCACTCTGGACTCTGAATCCAGTAATCCGAGTTCAAGTCTCGGTGGAACCTTCCTGTCAGCTGTTTTGGGTGGGGAAATTTGGACTCTTTGGGCTGAATTCTTACCTGCAAGTCTGCTTTGCTCCGTGAAAAGTACAAGACTTGCCATGGAGAATAGTCATATCAAATATCAAAGAACCTGTCCACTTGCCATTGCACCACTTCATTCAGTCCTTTAGGACGACCAAGCACAGAAAAGGGCAATCCTAAAACCTTTCATTGTAATAATACATTGAGGACAAAAGGCAACAGAAAACAAGCCAAAACATCAATTTGGACATTGGTGGTAGATGTAATAGTCACTGAAAGATCAATAGGGGGTTTACTTGTCAAGGCAGAGGGGCGCTGTGTAAAGTCCCTGAAGAAGCCCTTTGGGTTATCCGTTTATAAATCGCCGTACCCCGTGCTGCTCTTTACTTCGTGGCAGCTTCAACTCCTACACTGCAACTTGAAATCCTACGCTGGAAATATGTACACAGAGAAGCCTTTGTGCCTCGTTGGCGCAGTAGGCAGCGCGTCAGTCTCATAATCTGAAGGCCGTGAGTTCGACCCTCACACGGGGCAGGGTTTTTAATCCCCCTTTCCTCAATTTCTTTATGCCCGGAGACACAAATAATAAGTAGAGCTTCTTCTGTCAGCAGTACAACACTCTCATTTGTCTTGGAGATCTCGCCCCTCACGCAGACCTGGTGAGTTGGCTCGTTTTTGTCTTCATCCGTGGGTTCCATGGTGTAATGGTCAGCACTCTGGACTCTGAATCCAGTAATCCGAGTTCAAGTCTCGGTGGAACCTTCCTGTCAGCTGTTTTGGGTGGGGAAATTTGGACTCTTTGGGCAGAATTCTTACCTGCAAGTCTGCTTTGCTCCGTGAAAAGTACAAGACTTGCCATGGAGAATAGTCATATCAAATATCAAAGAACCTGTCCACTTGCCATTGCACCACTTCATTCAGACATTTAGGCCGACCAAGCACAGAAAAGGGCAATCCTAAAACCTTTCATTGTAATAATTCATTGAGGACAAAAGGCAACAGAAAACAAGCCAAAACATCAATTTGGACATTGATGGTAGATGTAATAGTCACTGAAAGATCAATAGGGGGTTTACTTGTCAAGGCAGAGGGGCGCTGTGTAAAGTCCCTGAAGAAGCCCTTTGGGTTATCCGTTTATAAATCGCCGTACCCCGTGCTGCTCTTTACTTCGTGGCAACTTGAACTCCTACACTGCAACTTGAACTCCTAAGCTGGAAATATGTACACAGAGAAGCCTTTGTGCCTCGTTGGCGCAGTAGGCAGCGCGTCAGTCTCATAATCTGAAGGCCGTGAGTTTGACCCTCACACGGGGCAGGGTTTTTAATCCCCCTTTCCTCAATTTCTTTATGCCCGGAGACACAAATAATAAGTAGAGCTTCTTCTGTCAGCAGTACAACACTCTCATTTGTCTTGGAGATCTCGCCCCTCACGCAGACATGCTGAGTTGGCTCGTTTTTGTCTTCATCCGTGGGTTCCATGGTGTAATGGTCAGCACTCTGGACTCTGAATCCAGTAATCCGAGTTCAAGTCTCGGTGGAACCTTCCTGTCAGCTGTTTTGGGTGGGGAAATTTGGACTCTTTGGGCAGAATTCTTACCTGCAAGTCTGCTTTGCTCCGTGAAAAGTACAAGACTTGCCATGGAGAATAGTCATATCAAATATCAAAGAACCTGTCCACTTGCCATTGCACCACTTCATTCAGTCCTTTAGGACGACCAAGCACAGAAAAGGGCAATCCTAAAACCTTTCATTGTAATAATACATTGAGGACAAAAGGCAACAGAAAACAAGCCAAAACATCAATTTGGACATTGGTGGTAGATGTAATAGTCACTGAAAGATCAATAGGGGGTTTACTTGTCAAGGCAGAGGGGCGCTGTGTAAAGTCCCTGAAGAAGCCCTTTGGGTTATCCGTTTATAAATCGCCGTACCCCGTGCTGCTCTTTACTTCGTGGCAGCTTCAACTCCTACACTGCAACTTGAAATCCTACGCTGGAAATATGTACACAGAGAAGCCTTTGTGCCTCGTTGGCGCAGTAGGCAGCGCGTCAGTCTCATAATCTGAAGGCCGTGAGTTCGACCCTCACACGGGCAGGGTTTTTAATCCCCCTTTCCTCAATTTCTTTATGCCCGGAGACACAAATAATAAGTAGAGCTTCTTCTGTCAGCAGTAAAACACTCTCATTTGTCTTGGAGATCTCGCCCCTCACGCAGACCTGGTGAGTTGGCTCGTTTTTGTCTTCATCCGTGGGTTCCATGGTGTAATGGTCAGCACTCTGGACTCTGAATCCAGTAATCCGAGTTCAAGTCTCGGTGGAACCTTCCTGTCAGCTGTTTTGGGTGGGGAAATTTGGACTCTTTGGGCAGAATTCTTACCTGCAAGTCTGCTTTGCTCCGTGAAAAGTACAAGACTTGCCATGGAGAATAGTCATATCAAATATCAAAGAACCTGTCCACTTGCCATTGCACCACTTCATTCAGACATTTAGGCCGACCAAGCACAGAAAAGGGCAATCCTAAAACCTTTCATTGTAATAATTCATTGAGGACAAAAGGCAACAGAAAACAAGCCAAAACATCAATTTGGACATTGATGGTAGATGTAATAGTCACTGAAAGATCAATAGGGGGTTTACTTGTCAAGGCAGAGGGGCGCTGTGTAAAGTCCCTGAAGAAGCCCTTTGGGTTATCCGTTTATAAATCGCCGTACCCCGTGCTGCTCTTTACTTCGTGGCAACTTGAACTCCTACACTGCAACTTGAACTCCTAAGCTGGAAATATGTACACAGAGAAGCCTTTGTGCCTCGTTGGCGCAGTAGGCAGCGCGTCAGTCTCATAATCTGAAGGCCGTGAGTTCGACCCTCACACGGGGCAGGGTTTTTAATCCCCCTTTCCTCAATTTCTTTATGCCCGGAGACACAAATAATAAGTAGAGCTTCTTCTGTCAGCAGTACAACACTCTCATTTGTCTTGGAGATCTCGCCCCTCACGCAGACATGCTGAGTTGGCTCGTTTTTGTCTTCATCCGTGGGTTCCATGGTGTAATGGTCAGCACTCTGGACTCTGAATCCAGTAATCCGAGTTCAAGTCTCGGTGGAACCTTCCTGTCAGCTGTTTTGGGTGGGGAAATTTGGACTCTTTGGGCAGAATTCTTACCTGCAAGTCTGCTTTGCTCCGTGAAAAGTACAAGACTTGCCATGGAGAATAGTCATATCAAATATCAAAGAACCTGTCCACTTGCCATTGCACCACTTCATTCAGTCCTTTAGGACGACCAAGCACAGAAAAGGGCAATCCTAAAACCTTTCATTGTAATAATACATTGAGGACAAAAGGCAACAGAAAACAAGCCAAAACATCAATTTGGACATTGGTGGTAGATGTAATAGTCACTGAAAGATCAATAGGGGGTTTACTTGTCAAGGCAGAGGGGCGCTGTGTAAAGTCCCTGAAGAAGCCCTTTGGGTTATCCGTTTATAAATCGCCGTACCCCGTGCTGCTCTTTACTTCGTGGCAGCTTCAACTCCTACACTGCAACTTGAAACCCTACGCTGGAAATATGTACACAGAGAAGCCTTTGTGCCTCGTTGGCGCAGTAGGCAGCGCGTCAGTCTCATAATCTGAAGGCCGTGAGTTCGACCCTCACACGGGGCAGGGTTTTTAATCCCCCTTTCCTCAATTTCTTTATGCCCGGAGACACAAATAATAAGTAGAGCTTCTTCTGTCAGCAGTACAACACTCTCATTTGTCTTGGAGATCTCGCCCCTCACGCAGACATGCTGAGTTGGCTCGTTTTTGTCTTCATCCGTGGGTTCCATGGTGTAATGGTCAGCACTCTGGACTCTGAATCCAGTAATCCGAGTTCAAGTCTCGGTGGAACCTTCCTGTCAGCTGTTTTGGGTGGGGAAATTTGGACTCTTTGGGCAGAATTCTTACCTGCAAGTCTGCTTTGCTCCGTGAAAAGTACAAGACTTGCCATGGAGAATAGTCATATCAAATATCAAAGAACCTGTCCACTTGCCATTGCACCACTTCATTCAGTCCTTTAGGACGACCAAGCACAGAAAAGGGCAATCCTAAAACCTTTCATTGTAATAATACATTGAGGACAAAAGGCAACAGAAAACAAGCCAAAACATCAATTTGGACATTGGTGGTAGATGTAATAGTCACTGAAAGATCAATAGGGGGTTTACTTGTCAAGGCAGAGGGGCGCTGTGTAAAGTCCCTGAAGAAGCCCTTTGGGTTATCCGTTTATAAATCGCCGTACCCCGTGCTGCTCTTTACTTCGTGGCAGCTTCAACTCCTACACTGCAACTTGAAATCCTACGCTGGAAATATGTACACAGAGAAGCCTTTGTGCCTCGTTGGCGCAGTAGGCAGCGCGTCAGTCTCATAATCTGAAGGCCGTGAGTTCGACCCTCACACGGGGCAGGGTTTTTAATCCCCCTTTCCTCAATTTCTTTATGCCCGGAGACACAAATAATAAGTAGAGCTTCTTCTGTCAGCAGTACAACACTCTCATTTGTCTTGGAGATCTCGCCCCTCACGCAGACCTGGTGAGTTGGCTCGTTTTTGTCTTCATCCGTGGGTTCCATGGTGTAATGGTCAGCACTCTGGACTCTGAATCCAGTAATCCGAGTTCAAGTCTCGGTGGAACCTTCCTGTCAGCTGTTTTGGGTGGGGAAATTTGGACTCTTTGGGCAGAATTCTTACCTGCAAGTCTGCTTTGCTCCGTGAAAAGTACAAGACTTGCCATGGAGAATAGTCATATCAAATATCAAAGAACCTGTCCACTTGCCATTGCACCACTTCATTCAGACATTTAGGCCGACCAAGCACAGAAAAGGGCAATCCTAAAACCTTTCATTGTAATAATTCATTGAGGACAAAAGGCAACAGAAAACAAGCCAAAACATCAATTTGGACATTGATGGTAGATGTAATAGTCACTGAAAGATCAATAGGGGGTTTACTTGTCAAGGCAGAGGGGCGCTGTGTAAAGTCCCTGAAGAAGCCCTTTGGGTTATCCGTTTATAAATCGCCGTACCCCGTGCTGCTCTTTACTTCGTGGCAACTTGAACTCCTACACTGCAACTTGAACTCCTAAGCTGGAAATATGTACACAGAGAAGCCTTTGTGCCTCGTTGGCGCAGTAGGCAGCGCGTCAGTCTCATAATCTGAAGGCCGTGAGTTTGACCCTCACACGGGGCAGGGTTTTTAATCCCCCTTTCCTCAATTTCTTTATGCCCGGAGACACAAATAATAAGTAGAGCTTCTTCTGTCAGCAGTACAACACTCTCATTTGTCTTGGAGATCTCGCCCCTCACGCAGACATGCTGAGTTGGCTCGTTTTTGTCTTCATCCGTGGGTTCCATGGTGTAATGGTCAGCACTCTGGACTCTGAATCCAGTAATCCGAGTTCAAGTCTCGGTGGAACCTTCCTGTCAGCTGTTTTGGGTGGGGAAATTTGGACTCTTTGGGCAGAATTCTTACCTGCAAGTCTGCTTTGCTCCGTGAAAAGTACAAGACTTGCCATGGAGAATAGTCATATCAAATATCAAAGAACCTGTCCACTTGCCATTGCACCACTTCATTCAGTCCTTTAGGACGACCAAGCACAGAAAAGGGCAATCCTAAAACCTTTCATTGTAATAATACATTGAGGACAAAAGGCAACAGAAAACAAGCCAAAACATCAATTTGGACATTGGTGGTAGATGTAATAGTCACTGAAAGATCAATAGGGGGTTTACTTGTCAAGGCAGAGGGGCGCTGTGTAAAGTCCCTGAAGAAGCCCTTTGGGTTATCCGTTTATAAATCGCCGTACCCCGTGCTGCTCTTTACTTCGTGGCAGCTTCAACTCCTACACTGCAACTTGAAATCCTACGCTGGAAATATGTACACAGAGAAGCCTTTGTGCCTCGTTGGCGCAGTAGGCAGCGCGTCAGTCTCATAATCTGAAGGCCGTGAGTTCGACCCTCACACGGGCAGGGTTTTTAATCCCCCTTTCCTCAATTTCTTTATGCCCGGAGACACAAATAATAAGTAGAGCTTCTTCTGTCAGCAGTAAAACACTCTCATTTGTCTTGGAGATCTCGCCCCTCACGCAGACCTGGTGAGTTGGCTCGTTTTTGTCTTCATCCGTGGGTTCCATGGTGTAATGGTCAGCACTCTGGACTCTGAATCCAGTAATCCGAGTTCAAGTCTCGGTGGAACCTTCCTGTCAGCTGTTTTGGGTGGGGAAATTTGGACTCTTTGGGCAGAATTCTTACCTGCAAGTCTGCTTTGCTCCGTGAAAAGTACAAGACTTGCCATGGAGAATAGTCATATCAAATATCAAAGAACCTGTCCACTTGCCATTGCACCACTTCATTCAGACATTTAGGCCGACCAAGCACAGAAAAGGGCAATCCTAAAACCTTTCATTGTAATAATTCATTGAGGACAAAAGGCAACAGAAAACAAGCCAAAACATCAATTTGGACATTGATGGTAGATGTAATAGTCACTGAAAGATCAATAGGGGGTTTACTTGTCAAGGCAGAGGGGCGCTGTGTAAAGTCCCTGAAGAAGCCCTTTGGGTTATCCGTTTATAAATCGCCGTACCCCGTGCTGCTCTTTACTTCGTGGCAACTTGAACTCCTACACTGCAACTTGAACTCCTAAGCTGGAAATATGTACACAGAGAAGCCTTTGTGCCTCGTTGGCGCAGTAGGCAGCGCGTCAGTCTCATAATCTGAAGGCCGTGAGTTCGACCCTCACACGGGGCAGGGTTTTTAATCCCCCTTTCCTCAATTTCTTTATGCCCGGAGACACAAATAATAAGTAGAGCTTCTTCTGTCAGCAGTACAACACTCTCATTTGTCTTGGAGATCTCGCCCCTCACGCAGACATGCTGAGTTGGCTCGTTTTTGTCTTCATCCGTGGGTTCCATGGTGTAATGGTCAGCACTCTGGACTCTGAATCCAGTAATCCGAGTTCAAGTCTCGGTGGAACCTTCCTGTCAGCTGTTTTGGGTGGGGAAATTTGGACTCTTTGGGCAGAATTCTTACCTGCAAGTCTGCTTTGCTCCGTGAAAAGTACAAGACTTGCCATGGAGAATAGTCATATCAAATATCAAAGAACCTGTCCACTTGCCATTGCACCACTTCATTCAGTCCTTTAGGACGACCAAGCACAGAAAAGGGCAATCCTAAAACCTTTCATTGTAATAATACATTGAGGACAAAAGGCAACAGAAAACAAGCCAAAACATCAATTTGGACATTGGTGGTAGATGTAATAGTCACTGAAAGATCAATAGGGGGTTTACTTGTCAAGGCAGAGGGGCGCTGTGTAAAGTCCCTGAAGAAGCCCTTTGGGTTATCCGTTTATAAATCGCCGTACCCCGTGCTGCTCTTTACTTCGTGGCAGCTTCAACTCCTACACTGCAACTTGAAATCCTACGCTGGAAATATGTACACAGAGAAGCCTTTGTGCCTCGTTGGCGCAGTAGGCAGCGCGTCAGTCTCATAATCTGAAGGCCGTGAGTTCGACCCTCACACGGGGCAGGGTTTTTAATCCCCCTTTCCTCAATTTCTTTATGCCCGGAGACACAAATAATAAGTAGAGCTTCTTCTGTCAGCAGTAAAACACTCTCATTTGTCTTGGAGATCTCGCCCCTCACGCAGACCTGGTGAGTTGGCTCGTTTTTGTCTTCATCCGTGGGTTCCATGGTGTAATGGTCAGCACTCTGGACTCTGAATCCAGTAATCCGAGTTCAAGTCTCGGTGGAACCTTCCTGTCAGCTGTTTTGGGTGGGGAAATTTGGACTCTTTGGGCAGAATTCTTACCTGCAAGTCTGCTTTGCTCCGTGAAAAGTACAAGACTTGCCATGGAGAATAGTCATATCAAATATCAAAGAACCTGTCCACTTGCCATTGCACCACTTCATTCAGTCCTTTAGGACGACCAAGCACAGAAAAGGGCAATCCTAAAACCTTTCATTGTAATAATACATTGAGGACAAAAGGCAACAGAAAACAAGCCAAAACATCAATTTGGACATTGGTGGTAGATGTAATAGTCACTGAAAGATCAATAGGGGGTTTACTTGTCAAGGCAGAGGGGCGCTGTGTAAAGTCCCTGAAGAAGCCCTTTGGGTTATCCGTTTATAAATCGCCGTACCCCGTGCTGCTCTTTACTTCGTGGCAGCTTCAACTCCTACACTGCAACTTGAAATCCTACGCTGGAAATATGTACACAGAGAAGCCTTTGTGCCTCGTTGGCGCAGTAGGCAGCGCGTCAGTCTCATAATCTGAAGGCCGTGAGTTCGACCCTCACACGGGGCAGGGTTTTTAATCCCCCTTTCCTCAATTTCTTTATGCCCGGAGACACAAATAATAAGTAGAGCTTCTTCTGTCAGCAGTAAAACACTCTCATTTGTCTTGGAGATCTCGCCCCTCACGCAGACCTGGTGAGTTGGCTCGTTTTTGTCTTCATCCGTGGGTTCCATGGTGTAATGGTCAGCACTCTGGACTCTGAATCCAGTAATCCGAGTTCAAGTCTCGGTGGAACCTTCCTGTCAGCTGTTTTGGGTGGGGAAATTTGGACTCTTTGGGCAGAATTCTTACCTGCAAGTCTGCTTTGCTCCGTGAAAAGTACAAGACTTGCCATGGAGAATAGTCATATCAAATATCAAAGAACCTGTCCACTTGCCATTGCACCACTTCATTCAGTCCTTTAGGACGACCAAGCACAGAAAAGGGCAATCCTAAAACCTTTCATTGTAATAATACATTGAGGACAAAAGGCAACAGAAAACAAGCCAAAACATCAATTTGGACATTGGTGGTAGATGTAATAGTCACTGAAAGATCAATAGGGGGTTTACTTGTCAAGGCAGAGGGGCGCTGTGTAAAGTCCCTGAAGAAGCCCTTTGGGTTATCCGTTTATAAATCGCCGTACCCCGTGCTGCTCTTTACTTCGTGGCAGCTTCAACTCCTACACTGCAACTTGAAACCCTACGCTGGAAATATGTACACAGAGAAGCCTTTGTGCCTCGTTGGCGCAGTAGGCAGCGCGTCAGTCTCATAATCTGAAGGCCGTGAGTTCGACCCTCACACGGGGCAGGGTTTTTAATCCCCCTTTCCTCAATTTCTTTATGCCCGGAGACACAAATAATAAGTAGAGCTTCTTCTGTCAGCAGTACAACACTCTCATTTGTCTTGGAGATCTCGCCCCTCACGCAGACATGCTGAGTTGGCTCGTTTTTGTCTTCATCCGTGGGTTCCATGGTGTAATGGTCAGCACTCTGGACTCTGAATCCAGTAATCCGAGTTCAAGTCTCGGTGGAACCTTCCTGTCAGCTGTTTTGGGTGGGGAAATTTGGACTCTTTGGGCAGAATTCTTACCTGCAAGTCTGCTTTGCTCCGTGAAAAGTACAAGACTTGCCATGGAGAAGAGTCATATCAAATATCAAAGAACCTGTCCACTTGCCATTGCACCACTTCATTCAGACATTTAGGCCGACCAAGCACAGAAAAGGGCAATCCTAAAACCTTTCATTGTAATAATTCATTGAGGACAAAAGGCAACAGAAAACAAGGCAAAACATCAATTTGGACATTGATGGTAGATGTAATAGTCACTGAAAGATCAATAGGGGGTTTACTTGTCAAGGCAGAGGGGCGCTGTGTAAAGTCCCTGAAGAAGCCCTTTGGGTTATCCGTTTATAAATCGCCGTACCCCGTGCTGCTCTTTACTTCGTGGCAACTTGAACTCCTACACTGCAACTTGAACTCCTAAGCTGGAAATATGTACACAGAGAAGCCTTTGTGCCTCGTTGGCGCAGTAGGCAGCGCGTCAGTCTCATAATCTGAAGGCTGTGAGTTCGACCCTCACACGGGGCAGGGTTTTTAATCCCCCTTTCCTCAATTTCTTTATGCCCGGAGACACAAATAATAAGTAGAGCTTCTTCTGTCAGCAGTAAAACACTCTCATTTGTCTTGGAGATCTCGCCCCTCACGCAGACCTGGTGAGTTGGCTCGTTTCTGTCTCCGTCTGTGGGTTCCATGGTGTAATGGTCAGCACTCTGGACTCTGAATCCAGTAATCCGAGTTCAAGTCTCGGTGGAACCTTCCTGTCAGCTGTTTTTGGTGGGGAAATTTGGACTCTTTGGGCAGAATTCTTACCTGCAAGTCTGCTTTGCTCCGTGAAAAGTACAAGACTTGCCATGGAGAATAGTCATATCAAATATCAAAGAACCTGTCCACTTGCCATTGCACCACTTCATTCAGTCCTTTAGGAAGACCAAGCACAGAAAAGGTCAATCCTAAAACCTTTCATTGTAATAATACATTGAGGACAAAAGGCAACAGAAAACAAGCCAAAACATCAATTTGGACATTGGTGGTAGATGTAATAGTCACTGAAAGATCAATAGGGGGTTTACTTGTCAAGGCAGAGGGGCGCTGTGTAAAGTCCCTGAAGAAGCCCTTTGGGTTATCCGTTTATAAATCGCCGTACCCCGTGCTGCTCTTTACTTCGTGGCAACTTGAACTCCTACACTGCAACTTGAACTCCTAAGCTGGAAATATGTACACAGAGAAGCCTTTGTGCCTTGTTGGCGCAGTAGGCAGCGCGTCAGTCTCATAATCTGAAGGCCGTGAGTTCGACCCTCACACGGGGCAGGGTTTTTAATCCCCCTTTCCTCAATTTCTTTATGCCCGGAGACACAAATAATAAGTAGAGCTTCTTCTGTCAGCAGTACAACACTCTCATTTGTCTTGGAGATCTCGCCCCTCACGCAGACATGCTGAGTTGGCTCGTTTTTGTCTTCATCCGTGGGTTCCATGGTGTAATGGTCAGCACTCTGGACTCTGAATCCAGTAATCCGAGTTCAAGTCTCGGTGGAACCTTCCTGTCAGCTGTTTTGGGTGGGGAAATTTGGACTCTTTGGGCAGAATTCTTACCTGCAAGTCTGCTTTGCTCCGTGAAAAGTACAAGACTTGCCATGGAGAATAGTCATATCAAATATCAAAGAACCTGTCCACTTGCCATTGCACCACTTCATTCAGTCCTTTAGGACGACCAAGCACAGAAAAGGGCAATCCTAAAACCTTTCATTGTAATAATACATTGAGGACAAAAGGCAACAGAAAACAAGCCAAAACATCAATTTGGACATTGGTGGTAGATGTAATAGTCACTGAAAGATCAATAGGGGGTTTACTTGTCAAGGCAGAGGGGCGCTGTGTAAAGTCCCTGAAGAAGCCCTTTGGGTTATCCGTTTATAAATCGCCGTACCCCGTGCTGCTCTTTACTTCGTGGCAGCTTCAACTCCTACACTGCAACTTGAAATCCTACGCTGGAAATATGTACACAGAGAAGCCTTTGTGCCTCGTTGGCGCAGTAGGCAGCGCGTCAGTCTCATAATCTGAAGGCCGTGAGTTCGACCCTCACACGGGGCAGGGTTTTTAATCCCCCTTTCCTCAATTTCTTTATGCCCGGAGACACAAATAATAAGTAGAGCTTCTTCTGTCAGCAGTACAACACTCTCATTTGTCTTGGAGATCTCGCCTCTCACGCAGGCATGCTGAGTTGGCTCGTTTTTGTCTTCATCCGTGGGTTCCATGGTGTAATGGTCAGCACTCTGGACTCTGAATCCAGTAATCCGAGTTCAAGTCTCGGTGGAACCTTCCTGTCAGCTGTTTTAGGTGGGGAAATTTGGACTCTTTGGGCAGAATTCTTACCTGCAAGTCTGCTTTGCTCCGTGAAAAGTACAAGACTTGCCATGGAGAATAGTCATATCAAATATCAAAGAACCTGTCCACTTGCCATTGCACCACTTCATTCAGTCCTTTAGGACGACCAAGCACAGAAAAGGGCAATCCTAAAACCTTTCATTGTAATAATACATTGAGGACAAAAGGCAACAGAAAACAAGCCAAAACATCAATTTGGACATTGGTGGTAGATGTAATAGTCACTGAAAGATCAATAGGGGGTTTACTTGTCAAGGCAGAGGGGCGCTGTGTAAAGTCCCTGAAGAAGCCCTTTGGGTTATCCGTTTATAAATCGCCGTACCCCGTGCTGCTCTTTACTTCGTGGCAGCTTCAACTCCTACACTGCAACTTGAAACCCTACGCTGGAAATATGTACACAGAGAAGCCTTTGTGCCTCGTTGGCGCAGTAGGCAGCGCGTCAGTCTCATAATCTGAAGGCCGTGAGTTCGACCCTCACACGGGGCAGGGTTTTTAATCCCCCTTTCCTCAATTTCTTTATGCCCGGAGACACAAATAATAAGTAGAGCTTCTTCTGTCAGCAGTACAACACTCTCATTTGTCTTGGAGATCTCGCCCCTCACGCAGACATGCTGAGTTGGCTCGTTTTTGTCTTCATCCGTGGGTTCCATGGTGTAATGGTCAGCACTCTGGACTCTGAATCCAGTAATCCGAGTTCAAGTCTCGGTGGAACCTTCCTGTCAGCTGTTTTGGGTGGGGAAATTTGGACTCTTTGGGCAGAATTCTTACCTGCAAGTCTGCTTTGCTCCGTGAAAAGTACAAGACTTGCCATGGAGAATAGTCATATCAAATATCAAAGAACCTGTCCACTTGCCATTGCACCACTTCATTCAGTCCTTTAGGACGACCAAGCACAGAAAAGGGCAATCCTAAAACCTTTCATTGTAATAATACATTGAGGACAAAAGGCAACAGAAAACAAGCCAAAACATCAATTTGGACATTGGTGGTAGATGTAATAGTCACTGAAAGATCAATAGGGGGTTTACTTGTCAAGGCAGAGGAGCGCTGTGTAAAGTCCCTGAAGAAGCCCTTTGGGTTATCCGTTTATAAATCGCCGTACCCCGTGCTGCTCTTTACTTCGTGGCAACTTGAACTCCTACACTGCAACTTGAACTCCTAAGCTGGAAATATGTACACAGAGAAGCCTTTGTGCCTCGTTGGCGCAGTAGGCAGCGCGTCAGTCTCATAATCTGAAGGCCGTGAGTTCGACCCTCACACGGGGCAGGGTTTTTAATCCCCCTTTCCTCAATTTCTTTATGCCCGGAGACACAAATAATAAGTAGAGCTTCTTCTGTCAGCAGTACAACACTCTCATTTGTCTTGGAGATCTCGCCCCTCACGCAGACATGCTGAGTTGGCTCGTTTTTGTCTTCATCCGTGGGTTCCATGGTGTAATGGTCAGCACTCTGGACTCTGAATCCAGTAATCCGAGTTCAAGTCTCGGTGGAACCTTCCTGTCAGCTGTTTTGGGTGGGGAAATTTGGACTCTTTGGGCAGAATTCTTACCTGCAAGTCTGCTTTGCTCCGTGAAAAGTACAAGACTTGCCATGGAGAATAGTCATATCAAATATCAAAGAACCTGTCCACTTGCCATTGCACCACTTCATTCAGTCCTTTAGGACGACCAAGCACAGAAAAGGGCAATCCTAAAACCTTTCATTGTAATAATACATTGAGGACAAAAGGCAACAGAAAACAAGCCAAAACATCAATTTGGACATTGGTGGTAGATGTAATAGTCACTGAAAGATCAATAGGGGGTTTACTTGTCAAGGCAGAGGGGCGCTGTGTAAAGTCCCTGAAGAAGCCCTTTGGGTTATCCGTTTATAAATCGCCGTACCCCGTGCTGCTCTTTACTTCGTGGCAGCTTCAACTCCTACACTGCAACTTGAAATCCTACGCTGGAAATATGTACACAGAGAAGCCTTTGTGCCTCGTTGGCGCAGTAGGCAGCGCGTCAGTCTCATAATCTGAAGGCCGTGAGTTCGACCCTCACACGGGGCAGGGTTTTTAATCCCCCTTTCCTCAATTTCTTTATGCCCGGAGACACAAATAATAAGTAGAGCTTCTTCTGTCAGCAGTACAACACTCTCATTTGTCTTGGAGATCTCGCCCCTCACGCAGACATGCTGAGTTGGCTCGTTTTTGTCTTCATCCGTGGGTTCCATGGTGTAATGGTCAGCACTCTGGACTCTGAATCCAGTAATCCGAGTTCAAGTCTCGGTGGAACCTTCCTGTCAGCTGTTTTGGGTGGGGAAATTTGGACTCTTTGGGCAGAATTCTTACCTGCAAGTCTGCTTTGCTCCGTGAAAAGTACAAGACTTGCCATGGAGAATAGTCATATCAAATATCAAAGAACCTGTCCACTTGCCATTGCACCACTTCATTCAGTCCTTTAGGACGACCAAGCACAGAAAAGGGCAATCCTAAAACCTTTCATTGTAATAATACATTGAGGACAAAAGGCAACAGAAAACAAGCCAAAACATCAATTTGGACATTGGTGGTAGATGTAATAGTCACTGAAAGATCAATAGGGGGTTTACTTGTCAAGGCAGAGGGGCGCTGTGTAAAGTCCCTGAAGAAGCCCTTTGGGTTATCCGTTTATAAATCGCCGTACCCCGTGCTGCTCTTTACTTCGTGGCAGCTTCAACTCCTACACTGCAACTTGAAATCCTACGCTGGAAATATGTACACAGAGAAGCCTTTGTGCCTCGTTGGCGCAGTAGGCAGCGCGTCAGTCTCATAATCTGAAGGCCGTGAGTTCGACCCTCACACGGGGCAGGGTTTTTAATCCCCCTTTCCTCAATTTCTTTATGCCCGGAGACACAAATAATAAGTAGAGCTTCTTCTGTCAGCAGTACAACACTCTCATTTGTCTTGGAGATCTCGCCCCTCACGCAGACATGCTGAGTTGGCTCGTTTTTGTCTTCATCCGTGGGTTCCATGGTGTAATGGTCAGCACTCTGGACTCTGAATCCAGTAATCCGAGTTCAAGTCTCGGTGGAACCTTCCTGTCAGCTGTTTTGGGTGGGGAAATTTGGACTCTTTGGGCAGAATTCTTACCTGCAAGTCTGCTTTGCTCCGTGAAAAGTACAAGACTTGCCATGGAGAATAGTCATATCAAATATCAAAGAACCTGTCCACTTGCCATTGCACCACTTCATTCAGTCCTTTAGGACGACCAAGCACAGAAAAGGGCAATCCTAAAACCTTTCATTGTAATAATACATTGAGGACAAAAGGCAACAGAAAACAAGCCAAAACATCAATTTGGACATTGGTGGTAGATGTAATAGTCACTGAAAGATCAATAGGGGGTTTACTTGTCAAGGCAGAGGGGCGCTGTGTAAAGTCCCTGAAGAAGCCCTTTGGGTTATCCGTTTATAAATCGCCGTACCCCGTGCTGCTCTTTACTTCGTGGCAGCTTCAACTCCTACACTGCAACTTGAAATCCTACGCTGGAAATATGTACACAGAGAAGCCTTTGTGCCTCGTTGGCGCAGTAGGCAGCGCGTCAGTCTCATAATCTGAAGGCCGTGAGTTCGACCCTCACACGGGGCAGGGTTTTTAATCCCCCTTTCCTCAATTTCTTTATGCCCGGAGACACAAATAATAAGTAGAGCTTCTTCTGTCAGCAGTAAAACACTCTCATTTGTCTTGGAGATCTCGCCCCTCACGCAGACCTGGTGAGTTGGCTCGTTTTTGTCTTCATCCGTGGGTTCCATGGTGTAATGGTCAGCACTCTGGACTCTGAATCCAGTAATCCGAGTTCAAGTCTCGGTGGAACCTTCCTGTCAGCTGTTTTGGGTGGGGAAATTTGGACTCTTTGGGCAGAATTCTTACCTGCAAGTCTGCTTTGCTCCGTGAAAAGTACAAGACTTGCCATGGAGAATAGTCATATCAAATATCAAAGAACCTGTCCACTTGCCATTGCACCACTTCATTCAGTCCTTTAGGACGACCAAGCACAGAAAAGGGCAATCCTAAAACCTTTCATTGTAATAATACATTGAGGACAAAAGGCAACAGAAAACAAGCCAAAACATCAATTTGGACATTGGTGGTAGATGTAATAGTCACTGAAAGATCAATAGGGGGTTTACTTGTCAAGGCAGAGGGGCGCTGTGTAAAGTCCCTGAAGAAGCCCTTTGGGTTATCCGTTTATAAATCGCCGTACCCCGTGCTGCTCTTTACTTCGTGGCAGCTTCAACTCCTACACTGCAACTTGAAACCCTACGCTGGAAATATGTACACAGAGAAGCCTTTGTGCCTCGTTGGCGCAGTAGGCAGCGCGTCAGTCTCATAATCTGAAGGCCGTGAGTTCGACCCTCACACGGGGCAGGGTTTTTAATCCCCCTTTCCTCAATTTCTTTATGCCCGGAGACACAAATAATAAGTAGAGCTTCTTCTGTCAGCAGTACAACACTCTCATTTGTCTTGGAGATCTCGCCCCTCACGCAGACATGCTGAGTTGGCTCGTTTTTGTCTTCATCCGTGGGTTCCATGGTGTAATGGTCAGCACTCTGGACTCTGAATCCAGTAATCCGAGTTCAAGTCTCGGTGGAACCTTCCTGTCAGCTGTTTTGGGTGGGGAAATTTGGACTCTTTGGGCAGAATTCTTACCTGCAAGTCTGCTTTGCTCCGTGAAAAGTACAAGACTTGCCATGGAGAAGAGTCATATCAAATATCAAAGAACCTGTCCACTTGCCATTGCACCACTTCATTCAGACATTTAGGCCGACCAAGCACAGAAAAGGGCAATCCTAAAACCTTTCATTGTAATAATTCATTGAGGACAAAAGGCAACAGAAAACAAGGCAAAACATCAATTTGGACATTGATGGTAGATGTAATAGTCACTGAAAGATCAATAGGGGGTTTACTTGTCAAGGCAGAGGGGCGCTGTGTAAAGTCCCTGAAGAAGCCCTTTGGGTTATCCGTTTATAAATCGCCGTACCCCGTGCTGCTCTTTACTTCGTGGCAACTTGAACTCCTACACTGCAACTTGAACTCCTAAGCTGGAAATATGTACACAGAGAAGCCTTTGTGCCTCGTTGGCGCAGTAGGCAGCGCGTCAGTCTCATAATCTGAAGGCTGTGAGTTCGACCCTCACACGGGGCAGGGTTTTTAATCCCCCTTTCCTCAATTTCTTTATGCCCGGAGACACAAATAATAAGTAGAGCTTCTTCTGTCAGCAGTAAAACACTCTCATTTGTCTTGGAGATCTCGCCCCTCACGCAGACCTGGTGAGTTGGCTCGTTTCTGTCTCCGTCTGTGGGTTCCATGGTGTAATGGTCAGCACTCTGGACTCTGAATCCAGTAATCCGAGTTCAAGTCTCGGTGGAACCTTCCTGTCAGCTGTTTTTGGTGGGGAAATTTGGACTCTTTGGGCAGAATTCTTACCTGCAAGTCTGCTTTGCTCCGTGAAAAGTACAAGACTTGCCATGGAGAATAGTCATATCAAATATCAAAGAACCTGTCCACTTGCCATTGCACCACTTCATTCAGTCCTTTAGGACGACCAAGCACAGAAAAGGGCAATCCTAAAACCTTTCATTGTAATAATACATTGAGGACAAAAGGCAACAGAAAACAAGCCAAAACATCAATTTGGACATTGGTGGTAGATGTAATAGTCACTGAAAGATCAATAGGGGGTTTACTTGTCAAGGCAGAGGGGCGCTGTGTAAAGTCCCTGAAGAAGCCCTTTGGGTTATCCGTTTATAAATCGCCGTACCCCGTGCTGCTCTTTACTTCGTGGCAACTTGAACTCCTACACTGCAACTTGAACTCCTAAGCTGGAAATATGTACACAGAGAAGCCTTTGTGCCTCGTTGGCGCAGTAGGCAGCGCGTCAGTCTCATAATCTGAAGGCCGTGAGTTCGACCCTCACACGGGGCAGGGTTTTTAATCCCCCTTTCCTCAATTTCTTTATGCCCGGAGACACAGATAATAAGTAGAGCTTCTTCTGTCAGCAGTACAACACTCTCATTTGTCTTGGAGATCTCGCCCCTCACGCAGACATGCTGAGTTGGCTCGTTTTTGTCTTCATCCGTGGGTTCCATGGTGTAATGGTCAGCACTCTGGACTCTGAATCCAGTAATCCGAGTTCAAGTCTCGGTGGAACCTTCCTGTCAGCTGTTTTGGGTGGGGAAATTTGGACTCTTTGGGCAGAATTCTTACCTGCAAGTCTGCTTTGCTCCGTGAAAAGTACAAGACTTGCCATGGAGAATAGTCATATCAAATATCAAAGAACCTGTCCACTTGCCATTGCACCACTTCATTCAGTCCTTTAGGACGACCAAGCACAGAAAAGGGCAATCCTAAAACCTTTCATTGTAATAATACATTGAGGACAAAAGGCAACAGAAAACAAGCCAAAACATCAATTTGGACATTGGTGGTAGATGTAATAGTCACTGAAAGATCAATAGGGGGTTTACTTGTCAAGGCAGAGGGGCGCTGTGTAAAGTCCCTGAAGAAGCCCTTTGGGTTATCCGTTTATAAATCGCCGTACCCCGTGCTGCTCTTTACTTCGTGGCAGCTTCAACTCCTACACTGCAACTTGAAACCCTACGCTGGAAATATGTACACAGAGAAGCCTTTGTGCCTCGTTGGCGCAGTAGGCAGCGCGTCAGTCTCATAATCTGAAGGCTGTGAGTTCGACCCTCACACGGGGCAGGGTTTTTAATCCCCCTTTCCTCAATTTCTTTATGCCCGGAGACACAAATAATAAGTAGAGCTTCTTCTGTCAGCAGTAAAACACTCTCATTTGTCTTGGAGATCTCGCCCCTCACGCAGACCTGGTGAGTTGGCTCGTTTCTGTCTCCGTCTGTGGGTTCCATGGTGTAATGGTCAGCACTCTGGACTCTGAATCCAGTAATCCGAGTTCAAGTCTCGGTGGAACCTTCCTGTCAGCTGTTTTTGGTGGGGAAATTTGGACTCTTTGGGCAGAATTCTTACCTGCAAGTCTGCTTTGCTCCGTGAAAAGTACAAGACTTGCCATGGAGAATAGTCATATCAAATATCAAAGAACCTGTCCACTTGCCATTGCACCACTTCATTCAGTCCTTTAGGACGACCAAGCACAGAAAAGGGCAATCCTAAAACCTTTCATTGTAATAATACATTGAGGACAAAAGGCAACAGAAAACAAGCCAAAACATCAATTTGGACATTGGTGGTAGATGTAATAGTCACTGAAAGATCAATAGGGGGTTTACTTGTCAAGGCAGAGGGGCGCTGTGTAAAGTCCCTGAAGAAGCCCTTTGGGTTATCCGTTTATAAATCGCCGTACCCCGTGCTGCTCTTTACTTCGTGGCAACTTGAACTCCTACACTGCAACTTGAACTCCTAAGCTGGAAATATGTACACAGAGAAGCCTTTGTGCCTCGTTGGCGCAGTAGGCAGCGCGTCAGTCTCATAATCTGAAGGCCGTGAGTTCGACCCTCACACGGGGCAGGGTTTTTAATCCCCCTTTCCTCAATTTCTTTATGCCCGGAGACACAGATAATAAGTAGAGCTTCTTCTGTCAGCAGTACAACACTCTCATTTGTCTTGGAGATCTCGCCCCTCACGCAGACATGCTGAGTTGGCTCGTTTTTGTCTTCATCCGTGGGTTCCATGGTGTAATGGTCAGCACTCTGGACTCTGAATCCAGTAATCCGAGTTCAAGTCTCGGTGGAACCTTCCTGTCAGCTGTTTTGGGTGGGGAAATTTGGACTCTTTGGGCAGAATTCTTACCTGCAAGTCTGCTTTGCTCCGTGAAAAGTACAAGACTTGCCATGGAGAATAGTCATATCAAATATCAAAGAACCTGTCCACTTGCCATTGCACCACTTCATTCAGTCCTTTAGGACGACCAAGCACAGAAAAGGGCAATCCTAAAACCTTTCATTGTAATAATACATTGAGGACAAAAGGCAACAGAAAACAAGCCAAAACATCAATTTGGACATTGGTGGTAGATGTAATAGTCACTGAAAGATCAATAGGGGGTTTACTTGTCAAGGCAGAGGGGCGCTGTGTAAAGTCCCTGAAGAAGCCCTTTGGGTTATCCGTTTATAAATCGCCGTACCCCGTGCTGCTCTTTACTTCGTGGCAGCTTCAACTCCTACACTGCAACTTGAAACCCTACGCTGGAAATATGTACACAGAGAAGCCTTTGTGCCTCGTTGGCGCAGTAGGCAGCGCGTCAGTCTCATAATCTGAAGGCCGTGAGTTCGACCCTCACACGGGGCAGGGTTTTTAATCCCCCTTTCCTCAATTTCTTTATGCCCGGAGACACAAATAATAAGTAGAGCTTCTTCTGTCAGCAGTACAACACTCTCATTTGTCTTGGAGATCTCGCCCCTCACGCAGGCATGCTGAGTTGGCTCGTTTTTGTCTTCATCCGTGGGTTCCATGGTGTAATGGTCAGCACTCTGGACTCTGAATCCAGTAATCCGAGTTCAAGTCTCGGTGGAACCTTCCTGTCAGCTGTTTTAGGTGGGGAAATTTGGACTCTTTGGGCAGAATTCTTACCTGCAAGTCTGCTTTGCTCCGTGAAAAGTACAAGACTTGCCATGGAGAATAGTCATATCAAATATCAAAGAACCTGTCCACTTGCCATTGCACCACTTCATTCAGTCCTTTAGGACGACCAAGCACAGAAAAGGGCAATCCTAAAACCTTTCATTGTAATAATACATTGAGGACAAAAGGCAACAGAAAACAAGCCAAAACATCAATTTGGACATTGGTGGTAGATGTAATAGTCACTGAAAGATCAATAGGGGGTTTACTTGTCAAGGCAGAGGGGCGCTGTGTAAAGTCCCTGAAGAAGCCCTTTGGGTTATCCGTTTATAAATCGCCGTACCCCGTGCTGCTCTTTACTTCGTGGCAACTTGAACTCCTACACTGAAACTTGAACTCCTACGCTGGAAATATGTAAACAGAGAAGCCTTTGTGCCTCGTTGGCGCAGTAGGCAGCGCGTCAGTCTCATAATCTGAAGGCTGTGAGTTCGACCCTCACACGGGGCAGGGTTTTTAATCCCCCTTTCCTCAATTTCTTTATGCCCGGAGACACAAATAATAAGTAGAGCTTCTTCTGTCAGCAGTAAAACACTCTCATTTGTCTTGGAGATCTCGCCCCTCACGCAGACCTGGTGAGTTGGCTCGTTTCTGTCTCCGTCTGTGGGTTCCATGGTGTAATGGTCAGCACTCTGGACTCTGAATCCAGTAATCCGAGTTCAAGTCTCGGTGGAACCTTCCTGTCAGCTGTTTTTGGTGGGGAAATTTGGACTCTTTGGGCAGAATTCTTACCTGCAAGTCTGCTTTGCTCCGTGAAAAGTACAAGACTTGCCATGGAGAATAGTCATATCAAATATCAAAGAACCTGTCCACTTGCCATTGCACCACTTCATTCAGTCCTTTAGGACGACCAAGCACAGAAAAGGTCAATCCTAAAACCTTTCATTGTAATAATACATTGAGGACAAAAGGCAACAGAAAACAAGCCAAAACATCAATTTGGACATTGGTGGTAGATGTAATAGTCACTGAAAGATCAATAGGGGGTTTACTTGTCAAGGCAGAGGGGCGCTGTGTAAAGTCCCTGAAGAAGCCCTTTGGGTTATCCGTTTATAAATCGCCGTACCCCGTGCTGCTCTTTACTTTGTGGCAACTTGAACTCCTACACTGCAACTTGAACTCCTAAGCTGGAAATATGTACACAGAGAAGCCTTTGTGCCTCGTTGGCGCAGTAGGCAGTGCGTCAGTCTCATAATCTGAAGGCCGTGAGTTCGACCCTCACACGGGGCAGGGTTTTTAATCCCCCTTTCCTCAATTTCTTTATGCCCGGAGACACAAATAATAAGTAGAGCTTCTTCTGTCAGCAGTACAACACTCTCATTTGTCTTGGAGATCTCGCCCCTCACGCAGACATGCTGAGTTGGCTCGTTTTTGTCTTCATCCGTGGGTTCCATGGTGTAATGGTCAGCACTCTGGACTCTGAATCCAGTAATCCGAGTTCAAGTCTCGGTGGAACCTTCCTGTCAGCTGTTTTGGGTGGGGAAATTTGGACTCTTTGGGCAGAATTCTTACCTGCAAGTCTGCTTTGCTCCGTGAAAAGTACAAGACTTGCCATGGAGAATAGTCATATCAAATATCAAAGAACCTGTCCACTTGCCATTGCACCACTTCATTCAGTCCTTTAGGACGACCAAGCACAGAAAAGGGCAATCCTAAAACCTTTCATTGTAATAATACATTGAGGACAAAAGGCAACAGAAAACAAGCCAAAACATCAATTTGGACATTGGTGGTAGATGTAATAGTCACTGAAAGATCAATAGGGGGTTTACTTGTCAAGGCAGAGGGGCGCTGTGTAAAGTCCCTGAAGAAGCCCTTTGGGTTATCCGTTTATAAATCGCCGTACCCCGTGCTGCTCTTTACTTCGTGGCAGCTTCAACTCCTACACTGCAACTTGAAATCCTACGCTGGAAATATGTACACAGAGAAGCCTTTGTGCCTCGTTGGCGCAGTAGGCAGCGCGTCAGTCTCATAATCTGAAGGCCGTGAGTTCGACCCTCACACGGGGCAGGGTTTTTAATCCCCCTTTCCTCAATTTCTTTATGCCCGGAGACACAAATAATAAGTAGAGCTTCTTCTGTCAGCAGTACAACACTCTCATTTGTCTTGGAGATCTCGCCCCTCACGCAGACCTGGTGAGTTGGCTCGTTTTTGTCTTCATCCGTGGGTTCCATGGTGTAATGGTCAGCACTCTGGACTCTGAATCCAGTAATCCGAGTTCAAGTCTCGGTGGAACCTTCCTGTCAGCTGTTTTGGGTGGGGAAATTTGGACTCTTTGGGCAGAATTCTTACCTGCAAGTCTGCTTTGCTCCGTGAAAAGTACAAGACTTGCCATGGAGAATAGTCATATCAAATATCAAAGAACCTGTCCACTTGCCATTGCACCACTTCATTCAGTCCTTTAGGACGACCAAGCACAGAAAAGGGCAATCCTAAAACCTTTCATTGTAATAATACATTGAGGACAAAAGGCAACAGAAAACAAGCCAAAACATCAATTTGGACATTGGTGGTAGATGTAATAGTCACTGAAAGATCAATAGGGGGTTTACTTGTCAAGGCAGAGGGGCGCTGTGTAAAGTCCCTGAAGAAGCCCTTTGGGTTATCCGTTTATAAATCGCCGTACCCCGTGCTGCTCTTTACTTCGTGGCAGCTTCAACTCCTACACTGCAACTTGAAATCCTACGCTGGAAATATGTACACAGAGAAGCCTTTGTGCCTCGTTGGCGCAGTAGGCAGCGCGTCAGTCTCATAATCTGAAGGCCGTGAGTTCGACCCTCACACGGGGCAGGGTTTTTAATCCCCCTTTCCTCAATTTCTTTATGCCCGGAGACACAAATAATAAGTAGAGCTTCTTCTGTCAGCAGTACAACACTCTCATTTGTCTTGGAGATCTCGCCCCTCACGCAGACCTGGTGAGTTGGCTCGTTTTTGTCTTCATCCGTGGGTTCCATGGTGTAATGGTCAGCACTCTGGACTCTGAATCCAGTAATCCGAGTTCAAGTCTCGGTGGAACCTTCCTGTCAGCTGTTTTGGGTGGGGAAATTTGGACTCTTTGGGCAGAATTCTTACCTGCAAGTCTGCTTTGCTCCGTGAAAAGTACAAGACTTGCCATGGAGAATAGTCATATCAAATATCAAAGAACCTGTCCACTTGCCATTGCACCACTTCATTCAGACATTTAGGCCGACCAAGCACAGAAAAGGGCAATCCTAAAACCTTTCATTGTAATAATTCATTGAGGACAAAAGGCAACAGAAAACAAGCCAAAACATCAATTTGGACATTGATGGTAGATGTAATAGTCACTGAAAGATCAATAGGGGGTTTACTTGTCAAGGCAGAGGGGCGCTGTGTAAAGTCCCTGAAGAAGCCCTTTGGGTTATCCGTTTATAAATCGCCGTACCCCGTGCTGCTCTTTACTTCGTGGCAACTTGAACTCCTACACTGCAACTTGAACTCCTAAGCTGGAAATATGTACACAGAGAAGCCTTTGTGCCTCGTTGGCGCAGTAGGCAGCGCGTCAGTCTCATAATCTGAAGGCCGTGAGTTCGACCCTCACACGGGGCAGGGTTTTTAATCCCCCTTTCCTCAATTTCTTTATGCCCGGAGACACAAATAATAAGTAGAGCTTCTTCTGTCAGCAGTACAACACTCTCATTTGTCTTGGAGATCTCGCCCCTCACGCAGACATGCTGAGTTGGCTCGTTTTTGTCTTCATCCGTGGGTTCCATGGTGTAATGGTCAGCACTCTGGACTCTGAATCCAGTAATCCGAGTTCAAGTCTCGGTGGAACCTTCCTGTCAGCTGTTTTGGGTGGGGAAATTTGGACTCTTTGGGCAGAATTCTTACCTGCAAGTCTGCTTTGCTCCGTGAAAAGTACAAGACTTGCCATGGAGAATAGTCATATCAAATATCAAAGAACCTGTCCACTTGCCATTGCACCACTTCATTCAGTCCTTTAGGACGACCAAGCACAGAAAAGGGCAATCCTAAAACCTTTCATTGTAATAATACATTGAGGACAAAAGGCAACAGAAAACAAGCCAAAACATCAATTTGGACATTGGTGGTAGATGTAATAGTCACTGAAAGATCAATAGGGGGTTTACTTGTCAAGGCAGAGGGGCGCTGTGTAAAGTCCCTGAAGAAGCCCTTTGGGTTATCCGTTTATAAATCGCCGTACCCCGTGCTGCTCTTTACTTCGTGGCAGCTTCAACTCCTACACTGCAACTTGAAATCCTACGCTGGAAATATGTACACAGAGAAGCCTTTGTGCCTCGTTGGCGCAGTAGGCAGCGCGTCAGTCTCATAATCTGAAGGCCGTGAGTTCGACCCTCACACGGGCAGGGTTTTTAATCCCCCTTTCCTCAATTTCTTTATGCCCGGAGACACAAATAATAAGTAGAGCTTCTTCTGTCAGCAGTAAAACACTCTCATTTGTCTTGGAGATCTCGCCCCTCACGCAGACCTGGTGAGTTGGCTCGTTTTTGTCTTCATCCGTGGGTTCCATGGTGTAATGGTCAGCACTCTGGACTCTGAATCCAGTAATCCGAGTTCAAGTCTCGGTGGAACCTTCCTGTCAGCTGTTTTGGGTGGGGAAATTTGGACTCTTTGGGCAGAATTCTTACCTGCAAGTCTGCTTTGCTCCGTGAAAAGTACAAGACTTGCCATGGAGAATAGTCATATCAAATATCAAAGAACCTGTCCACTTGCCATTGCACCACTTCATTCAGACATTTAGGCCGACCAAGCACAGAAAAGGGCAATCCTAAAACCTTTCATTGTAATAATTCATTGAGGACAAAAGGCAACAGAAAACAAGCCAAAACATCAATTTGGACATTGATGGTAGATGTAATAGTCACTGAAAGATCAATAGGGGGTTTACTTGTCAAGGCAGAGGGGCGCTGTGTAAAGTCCCTGAAGAAGCCCTTTGGGTTATCCGTTTATAAATCGCCGTACCCCGTGCTGCTCTTTACTTCGTGGCAACTTGAACTCCTACACTGCAACTTGAACTCCTAAGCTGGAAATATGTACACAGAGAAGCCTTTGTGCCTCGTTGGCGCAGTAGGCAGCGCGTCAGTCTCATAATCTGAAGGCCGTGAGTTCGACCCTCACACGGGGCAGGGTTTTTAATCCCCCTTTCCTCAATTTCTTTATGCCCGGAGACACAAATAATAAGTAGAGCTTCTTCTGTCAGCAGTACAACACTCTCATTTGTCTTGGAGATCTCGCCCCTCACGCAGACATGCTGAGTTGGCTCGTTTTTGTCTTCATCCGTGGGTTCCATGGTGTAATGGTCAGCACTCTGGACTCTGAATCCAGTAATCCGAGTTCAAGTCTCGGTGGAACCTTCCTGTCAGCTGTTTTGGGTGGGGAAATTTGGACTCTTTGGGCAGAATTCTTACCTGCAAGTCTGCTTTGCTCCGTGAAAAGTACAAGACTTGCCATGGAGAATAGTCATATCAAATATCAAAGAACCTGTCCACTTGCCATTGCACCACTTCATTCAGTCCTTTAGGACGACCAAGCACAGAAAAGGGCAATCCTAAAACCTTTCATTGTAATAATACATTGAGGACAAAAGGCAACAGAAAACAAGCCAAAACATCAATTTGGACATTGGTGGTAGATGTAATAGTCACTGAAAGATCAATAGGGGGTTTACTTGTCAAGGCAGAGGGGCGCTGTGTAAAGTCCCTGAAGAAGCCCTTTGGGTTATCCGTTTATAAATCGCCGTACCCCGTGCTGCTCTTTACTTCGTGGCAGCTTCAACTCCTACACTGCAACTTGAAACCCTACGCTGGAAATATGTACACAGAGAAGCCTTTGTGCCTCGTTGGCGCAGTAGGCAGCGCGTCAGTCTCATAATCTGAAGGCCGTGAGTTCGACCCTCACACGGGGCAGGGTTTTTAATCCCCCTTTCCTCAATTTCTTTATGCCCGGAGACACAAATAATAAGTAGAGCTTCTTCTGTCAGCAGTACAACACTCTCATTTGTCTTGGAGATCTCGCCCCTCACGCAGGCATGCTGAGTTGGCTCGTTTTTGTCTTCATCCGTGGGTTCCATGGTGTAATGGTCAGCACTCTGGACTCTGAATCCAGTAATCCGAGTTCAAGTCTCGGTGGAACCTTCCTGTCAGCTGTTTTGGGTGGGGAAATTTGGACTCTTTGGGCAGAATTCTTACCTGCAAGTCTGCTTTGCTCCGTGAAAAGTACAAGACTTGCCATGGAGAATAGTCATATCAAATATCAAAGAACCTGTCCACTTGCCATTGCACCACTTCATTCAGACATTTAGGCCGACCAAGCACAGAAAAGGGCAATCCTAAAACCTTTCATTGTAATAATTCATTGAGGACAAAAGGCAACAGAAAACAAGCCAAAACATCAATTTGGACATTGATGGTAGATGTAATAGTCACTGAAAGATCAATAGGGGGTTTACTTGTCAAGGCAGAGGGGCGCTGTGTAAAGTCCCTGAAGAAGCCCTTTGGGTTATCCGTTTATAAATCGCCGTACCCCGTGCTGCTCTTTACTTCGTGGCAACTTGAACTCCTACACTGCAACTTGAACTCCTAAGCTGGAAATATGTACACAGAGAAGCCTTTGTGCCTCGTTGGCGCAGTAGGCAGCGCGTCAGTCTCATAATCTGAAGGCCGTGAGTTCGACCCTCACACGGGGCAGGGTTTTTAATCCCCCTTTCCTCAATTTCTTTATGCCCGGAGACACAAATAATAAGTAGAGCTTCTTCTGTCAGCAGTACAACACTCTCATTTGTCTTGGAGATCTCGCCCCTCACGCAGACATGCTGAGTTGGCTCGTTTTTGTCTTCATCCGTGGGTTCCATGGTGTAATGGTCAGCACTCTGGACTCTGAATCCAGTAATCCGAGTTCAAGTCTCGGTGGAACCTTCCTGTCAGCTGTTTTGGGTGGGGAAATTTGGACTCTTTGGGCAGAATTCTTACCTGCAAGTCTGCTTTGCTCCGTGAAAAGTACAAGACTTGCCATGGAGAATAGTCATATCAAATATCAAAGAACCTGTCCACTTGCCATTGCACCACTTCATTCAGTCCTTTAGGACGACCAAGCACAGAAAAGGGCAATCCTAAAACCTTTCATTGTAATAATACATTGAGGACAAAAGGCAACAGAAAACAAGCCAAAACATCAATTTGGACATTGGTGGTAGATGTAATAGTCACTGAAAGATCAATAGGGGGTTTACTTGTCAAGGCAGAGGGGCGCTGTGTAAAGTCCCTGAAGAAGCCCTTTGGGTTATCCGTTTATAAATCGCCGTACCCCGTGCTGCTCTTTACTTCGTGGCAGCTTCAACTCCTACACTGCAACTTGAAATCCTACGCTGGAAATATGTACACAGAGAAGCCTTTGTGCCTCGTTGGCGCAGTAGGCAGCGCGTCAGTCTCATAATCTGAAGGCCGTGAGTTCGACCCTCACACGGGCAGGGTTTTTAATCCCCCTTTCCTCAATTTCTTTATGCCCGGAGACACAAATAATAAGTAGAGCTTCTTCTGTCAGCAGTAAAACACTCTCATTTGTCTTGGAGATCTCGCCCCTCACGCAGACCTGGTGAGTTGGCTCGTTTTTGTCTTCATCCGTGGGTTCCATGGTGTAATGGTCAGCACTCTGGACTCTGAATCCAGTAATCCGAGTTCAAGTCTCGGTGGAACCTTCCTGTCAGCTGTTTTGGGTGGGGAAATTTGGACTCTTTGGGCAGAATTCTTACCTGCAAGTCTGCTTTGCTCCGTGAAAAGTACAAGACTTGCCATGGAGAATAGTCATATCAAATATCAAAGAACCTGTCCACTTGCCATTGCACCACTTCATTCAGACATTTAGGCCGACCAAGCACAGAAAAGGGCAATCCTAAAACCTTTCATTGTAATAATTCATTGAGGACAAAAGGCAACAGAAAACAAGCCAAAACATCAATTTGGACATTGATGGTAGATGTAATAGTCACTGAAAGATCAATAGGGGGTTTACTTGTCAAGGCAGAGGGGCGCTGTGTAAAGTCCCTGAAGAAGCCCTTTGGGTTATCCGTTTATAAATCGCCGTACCCCGTGCTGCTCTTTACTTCGTGGCAACTTGAACTCCTACACTGCAACTTGAACTCCTAAGCTGGAAATATGTACACAGAGAAGCCTTTGTGCCTCGTTGGCGCAGTAGGCAGCGCGTCAGTCTCATAATCTGAAGGCCGTGAGTTCGACCCTCACACGGGGCAGGGTTTTTAATCCCCCTTTCCTCAATTTCTTTATGCCCGGAGACACAAATAATAAGTAGAGCTTCTTCTGTCAGCAGTACAACACTCTCATTTGTCTTGGAGATCTCGCCCCTCACGCAGACATGCTGAGTTGGCTCGTTTTTGTCTTCATCCGTGGGTTCCATGGTGTAATGGTCAGCACTCTGGACTCTGAATCCAGTAATCCGAGTTCAAGTCTCGGTGGAACCTTCCTGTCAGCTGTTTTGGGTGGGGAAATTTGGACTCTTTGGGCAGAATTCTTACCTGCAAGTCTGCTTTGCTCCGTGAAAAGTACAAGACTTGCCATGGAGAATAGTCATATCAAATATCAAAGAACCTGTCCACTTGCCATTGCACCACTTCATTCAGTCCTTTAGGACGACCAAGCACAGAAAAGGGCAATCCTAAAACCTTTCATTGTAATAATACATTGAGGACAAAAGGCAACAGAAAACAAGCCAAAACATCAATTTGGACATTGGTGGTAGATGTAATAGTCACTGAAAGATCAATAGGGGGTTTACTTGTCAAGGCAGAGGGGCGCTGTGTAAAGTCCCTGAAGAAGCCCTTTGGGTTATCCGTTTATAAATCGCCGTACCCCGTGCTGCTCTTTACTTCGTGGCAGCTTCAACTCCTACACTGCAACTTGAAACCCTACGCTGGAAATATGTACACAGAGAAGCCTTTGTGCCTCGTTGGCGCAGTAGGCAGCGCGTCAGTCTCATAATCTGAAGGCCGTGAGTTCGACCCTCACACGGGGCAGGGTTTTTAATCCCCCTTTCCTCAATTTCTTTATGCCCGGAGACACAAATAATAAGTAGAGCTTCTTCTGTCAGCAGTACAACACTCTCATTTGTCTTGGAGATCTCGCCCCTCACGCAGACATGCTGAGTTGGCTCGTTTTTGTCTTCATCCGTGGGTTCCATGGTGTAATGGTCAGCACTCTGGACTCTGAATCCAGTAATCCGAGTTCAAGTCTCGGTGGAACCTTCCTGTCAGCTGTTTTGGGTGGGGAAATTTGGACTCTTTGGGCAGAATTCTTACCTGCAAGTCTGCTTTGCTCCGTGAAAAGTACAAGACTTGCCATGGAGAATAGTCATATCAAATATCAAAGAACCTGTCCACTTGCCATTGCACCACTTCATTCAGTCCTTTAGGACGACCAAGCACAGAAAAGGGCAATCCTAAAACCTTTCATTGTAATAATACATTGAGGACAAAAGGCAACAGAAAACAAGCCAAAACATCAATTTGGACATTGGTGGTAGATGTAATAGTCACTGAAAGATCAATAGGGGGTTTACTTGTCAAGGCAGAGGGGCGCTGTGTAAAGTCCCTGAAGAAGCCCTTTGGGTTATCCGTTTATAAATCGCCGTACCCCGTGCTGCTCTTTACTTCGTGGCAGCTTCAACTCCTACACTGCAACTTGAAATCCTACGCTGGAAATATGTACACAGAGAAGCCTTTGTGCCTCGTTGGCGCAGTAGGCAGCGCGTCAGTCTCATAATCTGAAGGCCGTGAGTTCGACCCTCACACGGGCAGGGTTTTTAATCCCCCTTTCCTCAATTTCTTTATGCCCGGAGACACAAATAATAAGTAGAGCTTCTTCTGTCAGCAGTAAAACACTCTCATTTGTCTTGGAGATCTCGCCCCTCACGCAGACCTGGTGAGTTGGCTCGTTTTTGTCTTCATCCGTGGGTTCCATGGTGTAATGGTCAGCACTCTGGACTCTGAATCCAGTAATCCGAGTTCAAGTCTCGGTGGAACCTTCCTGTCAGCTGTTTTGGGTGGGGAAATTTGGACTCTTTGGGCAGAATTCTTACCTGCAAGTCTGCTTTGCTCCGTGAAAAGTACAAGACTTGCCATGGAGAATAGTCATATCAAATATCAAAGAACCTGTCCACTTGCCATTGCACCACTTCATTCAGACATTTAGGCCGACCAAGCACAGAAAAGGGCAATCCTAAAACCTTTCATTGTAATAATTCATTGAGGACAAAAGGCAACAGAAAACAAGCCAAAACATCAATTTGGACATTGATGGTAGATGTAATAGTCACTGAAAGATCAATAGGGGGTTTACTTGTCAAGGCAGAGGGGCGCTGTGTAAAGTCCCTGAAGAAGCCCTTTGGGTTATCCGTTTATAAATCGCCGTACCCCGTGCTGCTCTTTACTTCGTGGCAACTTGAACTCCTACACTGCAACTTGAACTCCTAAGCTGGAAATATGTACACAGAGAAGCCTTTGTGCCTCGTTGGCGCAGTAGGCAGCGCGTCAGTCTCATAATCTGAAGGCCGTGAGTTCGACCCTCACACGGGGCAGGGTTTTTAATCCCCCTTTCCTCAATTTCTTTATGCCCGGAGACACAAATAATAAGTAGAGCTTCTTCTGTCAGCAGTACAACACTCTCATTTGTCTTGGAGATCTCGCCCCTCACGCAGACATGCTGAGTTGGCTCGTTTTTGTCTTCATCCGTGGGTTCCATGGTGTAATGGTCAGCACTCTGGACTCTGAATCCAGTAATCCGAGTTCAAGTCTCGGTGGAACCTTCCTGTCAGCTGTTTTGGGTGGGGAAATTTGGACTCTTTGGGCAGAATTCTTACCTGCAAGTCTGCTTTGCTCCGTGAAAAGTACAAGACTTGCCATGGAGAATAGTCATATCAAATATCAAAGAACCTGTCCACTTGCCATTGCACCACTTCATTCAGTCCTTTAGGACGACCAAGCACAGAAAAGGGCAATCCTAAAACCTTTCATTGTAATAATACATTGAGGACAAAAGGCAACAGAAAACAAGCCAAAACATCAATTTGGACATTGGTGGTAGATGTAATAGTCACTGAAAGATCAATAGGGGGTTTACTTGTCAAGGCAGAGGGGCGCTGTGTAAAGTCCCTGAAGAAGCCCTTTGGGTTATCCGTTTATAAATCGCCGTACCCCGTGCTGCTCTTTACTTCGTGGCAGCTTCAACTCCTACACTGCAACTTGAAATCCTACGCTGGAAATATGTACACAGAGAAGCCTTTGTGCCTCGTTGGCGCAGTAGGCAGCGCGTCAGTCTCATAATCTGAAGGCCGTGAGTTCGACCCTCACACGGGGCAGGGTTTTTAATCCCCCTTTCCTCAATTTCTTTATGCCCGGAGACACAAATAATAAGTAGAGCTTCTTCTGTCAGCAGTAAAACACTCTCATTTGTCTTGGAGATCTCGCCCCTCACGCAGACCTGGTGAGTTGGCTCGTTTTTGTCTTCATCCGTGGGTTCCATGGTGTAATGGTCAGCACTCTGGACTCTGAATCCAGTAATCCGAGTTCAAGTCTCGGTGGAACCTTCCTGTCAGCTGTTTTGGGTGGGGAAATTTGGACTCTTTGGGCAGAATTCTTACCTGCAAGTCTGCTTTGCTCCGTGAAAAGTACAAGACTTGCCATGGAGAATAGTCATATCAAATATCAAAGAACCTGTCCACTTGCCATTGCACCACTTCATTCAGTCCTTTAGGACGACCAAGCACAGAAAAGGGCAATCCTAAAACCTTTCATTGTAATAATACATTGAGGACAAAAGGCAACAGAAAACAAGCCAAAACATCAATTTGGACATTGGTGGTAGATGTAATAGTCACTGAAAGATCAATAGGGGGTTTACTTGTCAAGGCAGAGGGGCGCTGTGTAAAGTCCCTGAAGAAGCCCTTTGGGTTATCCGTTTATAAATCGCCGTACCCCGTGCTGCTCTTTACTTCGTGGCAGCTTCAACTCCTACACTGCAACTTGAAATCCTACGCTGGAAATATGTACACAGAGAAGCCTTTGTGCCTCGTTGGCGCAGTAGGCAGCGCGTCAGTCTCATAATCTGAAGGCCGTGAGTTCGACCCTCACACGGGGCAGGGTTTTTAATCCCCCTTTCCTCAATTTCTTTATGCCCGGAGACACAAATAATAAGTAGAGCTTCTTCTGTCAGCAGTACAACACTCTCATTTGTCTTGGAGATCTCGCCCCTCACGCAGACATGCTGAGTTGGCTCGTTTTTGTCTTCATCCGTGGGTTCCATGGTGTAATGGTCAGCACTCTGGACTCTGAATCCAGTAATCCGAGTTCAAGTCTCGGTGGAACCTTCCTGTCAGCTGTTTTGGGTGGGGAAATTTGGACTCTTTGGGCAGAATTCTTACCTGCAAGTCTGCTTTGCTCCGTGAAAAGTACAAGACTTGCCATGGAGAATAGTCATATCAAATATCAAAGAACCTGTCCACTTGCCATTGCACCACTTCATTCAGTCCTTTAGGACGACCAAGCACAGAAAAGGGCAATCCTAAAACCTTTCATTGTAATAATACATTGAGGACAAAAGGCAACAGAAAACAAGCCAAAACATCAATTTGGACATTGGTGGTAGATGTAATAGTCACTGAAAGATCAATAGGGGGTTTACTTGTCAAGGCAGAGGGGCGCTGTGTAAAGTCCCTGAAGAAGCCCTTTGGGTTATCCGTTTATAAATCGCCGTACCCCGTGCTGCTCTTTACTTCGTGGCAGCTTCAACTCCTACACTGCAACTTGAAACCCTACGCTGGAAATATGTACACAGAGAAGCCTTTGTGCCTCGTTGGCGCAGTAGGCAGCGCGTCAGTCTCATAATCTGAAGGCCGTGAGTTCGACCCTCACACGGGGCAGGGTTTTTAATCCCCCTTTCCTCAATTTCTTTATGCCCGGAGACACAAATAATAAGTAGAGCTTCTTCTGTCAGCAGTACAACACTCTCATTTGTCTTGGAGATCTCGCCCCTCACGCAGACATGCTGAGTTGGCTCGTTTTTGTCTTCATCCGTGGGTTCCATGGTGTAATGGTCAGCACTCTGGACTCTGAATCCAGTAATCCGAGTTCAAGTCTCGGTGGAACCTTCCTGTCAGCTGTTTTGGGTGGGGAAATTTGGACTCTTTGGGCAGAATTCTTACCTGCAAGTCTGCTTTGCTCCGTGAAAAGTACAAGACTTGCCATGGAGAAGAGTCATATCAAATATCAAAGAACCTGTCCACTTGCCATTGCACCACTTCATTCAGACATTTAGGCCGACCAAGCACAGAAAAGGGCAATCCTAAAACCTTTCATTGTAATAATTCATTGAGGACAAAAGGCAACAGAAAACAAGGCAAAACATCAATTTGGACATTGATGGTAGATGTAATAGTCACTGAAAGATCAATAGGGGGTTTACTTGTCAAGGCAGAGGGGCGCTGTGTAAAGTCCCTGAAGAAGCCCTTTGGGTTATCCGTTTATAAATCGCCGTACCCCGTGCTGCTCTTTACTTCGTGGCAACTTGAACTCCTACACTGCAACTTGAACTCCTAAGCTGGAAATATGTACACAGAGAAGCCTTTGTGCCTCGTTGGCGCAGTAGGCAGCGCGTCAGTCTCATAATCTGAAGGCTGTGAGTTCGACCCTCACACGGGGCAGGGTTTTTAATCCCCCTTTCCTCAATTTCTTTATGCCCGGAGACACAAATAATAAGTAGAGCTTCTTCTGTCAGCAGTAAAACACTCTCATTTGTCTTGGAGATCTCGCCCCTCACGCAGACCTGGTGAGTTGGCTCGTTTCTGTCTCCGTCTGTGGGTTCCATGGTGTAATGGTCAGCACTCTGGACTCTGAATCCAGTAATCCGAGTTCAAGTCTCGGTGGAACCTTCCTGTCAGCTGTTTTTGGTGGGGAAATTTGGACTCTTTGGGCAGAATTCTTACCTGCAAGTCTGCTTTGCTCCGTGAAAAGTACAAGACTTGCCATGGAGAATAGTCATATCAAATATCAAAGAACCTGTCCACTTGCCATTGCACCACTTCATTCAGTCCTTTAGGACGACCAAGCACAGAAAAGGTCAATCCTAAAACCTTTCATTGTAATAATACATTGAGGACAAAAGGCAACAGAAAACAAGCCAAAACATCAATTTGGACATTGGTGGTAGATGTAATAGTCACTGAAAGATCAATAGGGGGTTTACTTGTCAAGGCAGAGGGGCGCTGTGTAAAGTCCCTGAAGAAGCCCTTTGGGTTATCCGTTTATAAATCGCCGTACCCCGTGCTGCTCTTTACTTCGTGGCAACTTGAACTCCTACACTGCAACTTGAACTCCTAAGCTGGAAATATGTACACAGAGAAGCCTTTGTGCCTTGTTGGCGCAGTAGGCAGCGCGTCAGTCTCATAATCTGAAGGCCGTGAGTTCGACCCTCACACGGGGCAGGGTTTTTAATCCCCCTTTCCTCAATTTCTTTATGCCCGGAGACACAAATAATAAGTAGAGCTTCTTCTGTCAGCAGTACAACACTCTCATTTGTCTTGGAGATCTCGCCCCTCACGCAGACATGCTGAGTTGGCTCGTTTTTGTCTTCATCCGTGGGTTCCATGGTGTAATGGTCAGCACTCTGGACTCTGAATCCAGTAATCCGAGTTCAAGTCTCGGTGGAACCTTCCTGTCAGCTGTTTTGGGTGGGGAAATTTGGACTCTTTGGGCAGAATTCTTACCTGCAAGTCTGCTTTGCTCCGTGAAAAGTACAAGACTTGCCATGGAGAATAGTCATATCAAATATCAAAGAACCTGTCCACTTGCCATTGCACCACTTCATTCAGTCCTTTAGGACGACCAAGCACAGAAAAGGGCAATCCTAAAACCTTTCATTGTAATAATACATTGAGGACAAAAGGCAACAGAAAACAAGCCAAAACATCAATTTGGACATTGGTGGTAGATGTAATAGTCACTGAAAGATCAATAGGGGGTTTACTTGTCAAGGCAGAGGGGCGCTGTGTAAAGTCCCTGAAGAAGCCCTTTGGGTTATCCGTTTATAAATCGCCGTACCCCGTGCTGCTCTTTACTTCGTGGCAGCTTCAACTCCTACACTGCAACTTGAAATCCTACGCTGGAAATATGTACACAGAGAAGCCTTTGTGCCTCGTTGGCGCAGTAGGCAGCGCGTCAGTCTCATAATCTGAAGGCCGTGAGTTCGACCCTCACACGGGGCAGGGTTTTTAATCCCCCTTTCCTCAATTTCTTTATGCCCGGAGACACAAATAATAAGTAGAGCTTCTTCTGTCAGCAGTACAACACTCTCATTTGTCTTGGAGATCTCGCCTCTCACGCAGGCATGCTGAGTTGGCTCGTTTTTGTCTTCATCCGTGGGTTCCATGGTGTAATGGTCAGCACTCTGGACTCTGAATCCAGTAATCCGAGTTCAAGTCTCGGTGGAACCTTCCTGTCAGCTGTTTTAGGTGGGGAAATTTGGACTCTTTGGGCAGAATTCTTACCTGCAAGTCTGCTTTGCTCCGTGAAAAGTACAAGACTTGCCATGGAGAATAGTCATATCAAATATCAAAGAACCTGTCCACTTGCCATTGCACCACTTCATTCAGTCCTTTAGGACGACCAAGCACAGAAAAGGGCAATCCTAAAACCTTTCATTGTAATAATACATTGAGGACAAAAGGCAACAGAAAACAAGCCAAAACATCAATTTGGACATTGGTGGTAGATGTAATAGTCACTGAAAGATCAATAGGGGGTTTACTTGTCAAGGCAGAGGGGCGCTGTGTAAAGTCCCTGAAGAAGCCCTTTGGGTTATCCGTTTATAAATCGCCGTACCCCGTGCTGCTCTTTACTTCGTGGCAGCTTCAACTCCTACACTGCAACTTGAAACCCTACGCTGGAAATATGTACACAGAGAAGCCTTTGTGCCTCGTTGGCGCAGTAGGCAGCGCGTCAGTCTCATAATCTGAAGGCCGTGAGTTCGACCCTCACACGGGGCAGGGTTTTTAATCCCCCTTTCCTCAATTTCTTTATGCCCGGAGACACAAATAATAAGTAGAGCTTCTTCTGTCAGCAGTAAAACACTCTCATTTGTCTTGGAGATCTCGCCCCTCACGCAGACATGCTGAGTTGGCTCGTTTTTGTCTTCATCCGTGGGTTCCATGGTGTAATGGTCAGCACTCTGGACTCTGAATCCAGTAATCCGAGTTCAAGTCTCGGTGGAACCTTCCTGTCAGCTGTTTTAGGTGGGGAAATTTGGACTCTTTGGGCAGAATTCTTACCTGCAAGTCTGCTTTGCTCCGTGAAAAGTACAAGACTTGCCATGGAGAATAGTCATATCAAATATCAAAGAACCTGTCCACTTGCCATTGCACCACTTCATTCAGTCCTTTAGGACGACCAAGCACAGAAAAGGGCAATCCTAAAACCTTTCATTGTAATAATACATTGAGGACAAAAGGCAACAGAAAACAAGCCAAAACATCAATTTGGACATTGGTGGTAGATGTAATAGTCACTGAAAGATCAATAGGGGGTTTACTTGTCAAGGCAGAGGGGCGCTGTGTAAAGTCCCTGAAGAAGCCCTTTGGGTTATCCGTTTATAAATCGCCGTACCCCGTGCTGCTCTTTACTTCGTGGCAGCTTCAACTCCTACACTGCAACTTGAAACCCTACGCTGGAAATATGTACACAGAGAAGCCTTTGTGCCTCGTTGGCGCAGTAGGCAGCGCGTCAGTCTCATAATCTGAAGGCCGTGAGTTCGACCCTCACACGGGGCAGGGTTTTTAATCCCCCTTTCCTCAATTTCTTTATGCCCGGAGACACAAATAATAAGTAGAGCTTCTTCTGTCAGCAGTACAACACTCTCATTTGTCTTGGAGATCTCGCCCCTCACGCAGACATGCTGAGTTGGCTCGTTTTTGTCTTCATCCGTGGGTTCCATGGTGTAATGGTCAGCACTCTGGACTCTGAATCCAGTAATCCGAGTTCAAGTCTCGGTGGAACCTTCCTGTCAGCTGTTTTGGGTGGGGAAATTTGGACTCTTTGGGCAGAATTCTTACCTGCAAGTCTGCTTTGCTCCGTGAAAAGTACAAGACTTGCCATGGAGAATAGTCATATCAAATATCAAAGAACCTGTCCACTTGCCATTGCACCACTTCATTCAGTCCTTTAGGACGACCAAGCACAGAAAAGGGCAATCCTAAAACCTTTCATTGTAATAATACATTGAGGACAAAAGGCAACAGAAAACAAGCCAAAACATCAATTTGGACATTGGTGGTAGATGTAATAGTCACTGAAAGATCAATAGGGGGTTTACTTGTCAAGGCAGAGGAGCGCTGTGTAAAGTCCCTGAAGAAGCCCTTTGGGTTATCCGTTTATAAATCGCCGTACCCCGTGCTGCTCTTTACTTCGTGGCAACTTGAACTCCTACACTGCAACTTGAACTCCTAAGCTGGAAATATGTACACAGAGAAGCCTTTGTGCCTCGTTGGCGCAGTAGGCAGCGCGTCAGTCTCATAATCTGAAGGCCGTGAGTTCGACCCTCACACGGGGCAGGGTTTTTAATCCCCCTTTCCTCAATTTCTTTATGCCCGGAGACACAAATAATAAGTAGAGCTTCTTCTGTCAGCAGTACAACACTCTCATTTGTCTTGGAGATCTCGCCCCTCACGCAGACATGCTGAGTTGGCTCGTTTTTGTCTTCATCCGTGGGTTCCATGGTGTAATGGTCAGCACTCTGGACTCTGAATCCAGTAATCCGAGTTCAAGTCTCGGTGGAACCTTCCTGTCAGCTGTTTTGGGTGGGGAAATTTGGACTCTTTGGGCAGAATTCTTACCTGCAAGTCTGCTTTGCTCCGTGAAAAGTACAAGACTTGCCATGGAGAATAGTCATATCAAATATCAAAGAACCTGTCCACTTGCCATTGCACCACTTCATTCAGTCCTTTAGGACGACCAAGCACAGAAAAGGGCAATCCTAAAACCTTTCATTGTAATAATACATTGAGGACAAAAGGCAACAGAAAACAAGCCAAAACATCAATTTGGACATTGGTGGTAGATGTAATAGTCACTGAAAGATCAATAGGGGGTTTACTTGTCAAGGCAGAGGGGCGCTGTGTAAAGTCCCTGAAGAAGCCCTTTGGGTTATCCGTTTATAAATCGCCGTACCCCGTGCTGCTCTTTACTTCGTGGCAGCTTCAACTCCTACACTGCAACTTGAAATCCTACGCTGGAAATATGTACACAGAGAAGCCTTTGTGCCTCGTTGGCGCAGTAGGCAGCGCGTCAGTCTCATAATCTGAAGGCCGTGAGTTCGACCCTCACACGGGGCAGGGTTTTTAATCCCCCTTTCCTCAATTTCTTTATGCCCGGAGACACAAATAATAAGTAGAGCTTCTTCTGTCAGCAGTACAACACTCTCATTTGTCTTGGAGATCTCGCCCCTCACGCAGACATGCTGAGTTGGCTCGTTTTTGTCTTCATCCGTGGGTTCCATGGTGTAATGGTCAGCACTCTGGACTCTGAATCCAGTAATCCGAGTTCAAGTCTCGGTGGAACCTTCCTGTCAGCTGTTTTGGGTGGGGAAATTTGGACTCTTTGGGCAGAATTCTTACCTGCAAGTCTGCTTTGCTCCGTGAAAAGTACAAGACTTGCCATGGAGAATAGTCATATCAAATATCAAAGAACCTGTCCACTTGCCATTGCACCACTTCATTCAGTCCTTTAGGACGACCAAGCACAGAAAAGGGCAATCCTAAAACCTTTCATTGTAATAATACATTGAGGACAAAAGGCAACAGAAAACAAGCCAAAACATCAATTTGGACATTGGTGGTAGATGTAATAGTCACTGAAAGATCAATAGGGGGTTTACTTGTCAAGGCAGAGGGGCGCTGTGTAAAGTCCCTGAAGAAGCCCTTTGGGTTATCCGTTTATAAATCGCCGTACCCCGTGCTGCTCTTTACTTCGTGGCAGCTTCAACTCCTACACTGCAACTTGAAATCCTACGCTGGAAATATGTACACAGAGAAGCCTTTGTGCCTCGTTGGCGCAGTAGGCAGCGCGTCAGTCTCATAATCTGAAGGCCGTGAGTTCGACCCTCACACGGGGCAGGGTTTTTAATCCCCCTTTCCTCAATTTCTTTATGCCCGGAGACACAAATAATAAGTAGAGCTTCTTCTGTCAGCAGTAAAACACTCTCATTTGTCTTGGAGATCTCGCCCCTCACGCAGACCTGGTGAGTTGGCTCGTTTCTGTCTCCGTCTGTGGGTTCCATGGTGTAATGGTCAGCACTCTGGACTCTGAATCCAGTAATCCGAGTTCAAGTCTCGGTGGAACCTTCCTGTCAGCTGTTTTTGGTGGGGAAATTTGGACTCTTTGGGCAGAATTCTTACCTGCAAGTCTGCTTTGCTCCGTGAAAAGTACAAGACTTGCCATGGAGAATAGTCATATCAAATATCAAAGAACCTGTCCACTTGCCATTGCACCACTTCATTCAGTCCTTTAGGACGACCAAGCACAGAAAAGGTCAATCCTAAAACCTTTCATTGTAATAATACATTGAGGACAAAAGGCAACAGAAAACAAGCCAAAACATCAATTTGGACATTGGTGGTAGATGTAATAGTCACTGAAAGATCAATAGGGGGTTTACTTGTCAAGGCAGAGGGGCGCTGTGTAAAGTCCCTGAAGAAGCCCTTTGGGTTATCCGTTTATAAATCGCCGTACCCCGTGCTGCTCTTTACTTCGTGGCAACTTGAACTCCTACACTGCAACTTGAACTCCTAAGCTGGAAATATGTACACAGAGAAGCCTTTGTGCCTTGTTGGCGCAGTAGGCAGCGCGTCAGTCTCATAATCTGAAGGCCGTGAGTTCGACCCTCACACGGGGCAGGGTTTTTAATCCCCCTTTCCTCAATTTCTTTATGCCCGGAGACACAAATAATAAGTAGAGCTTCTTCTGTCAGCAGTACAACACTCTCATTTGTCTTGGAGATCTCGCCCCTCACGCAGACATGCTGAGTTGGCTCGTTTTTGTCTTCATCCGTGGGTTCCATGGTGTAATGGTCAGCACTCTGGACTCTGAATCCAGTAATCCGAGTTCAAGTCTCGGTGGAACCTTCCTGTCAGCTGTTTTGGGTGGGGAAATTTGGACTCTTTGGGCAGAATTCTTACCTGCAAGTCTGCTTTGCTCCGTGAAAAGTACAAGACTTGCCATGGAGAATAGTCATATCAAATATCAAAGAACCTGTCCACTTGCCATTGCACCACTTCATTCAGTCCTTTAGGACGACCAAGCACAGAAAAGGGCAATCCTAAAACCTTTCATTGTAATAATACATTGAGGACAAAAGGCAACAGAAAACAAGCCAAAACATCAATTTGGACATTGGTGGTAGATGTAATAGTCACTGAAAGATCAATAGGGGGTTTACTTGTCAAGGCAGAGGGGCGCTGTGTAAAGTCCCTGAAGAAGCCCTTTGGGTTATCCGTTTATAAATCGCCGTACCCCGTGCTGCTCTTTACTTCGTGGCAGCTTCAACTCCTACACTGCAACTTGAAATCCTACGCTGGAAATATGTACACAGAGAAGCCTTTGTGCCTCGTTGGCGCAGTAGGCAGCGCGTCAGTCTCATAATCTGAAGGCCGTGAGTTCGACCCTCACACGGGGCAGGGTTTTTAATCCCCCTTTCCTCAATTTCTTTATGCCCGGAGACACAAATAATAAGTAGAGCTTCTTCTGTCAGCAGTACAACACTCTCATTTGTCTTGGAGATCTCGCCTCTCACGCAGGCATGCTGAGTTGGCTCGTTTTTGTCTTCATCCGTGGGTTCCATGGTGTAATGGTCAGCACTCTGGACTCTGAATCCAGTAATCCGAGTTCAAGTCTCGGTGGAACCTTCCTGTCAGCTGTTTTAGGTGGGGAAATTTGGACTCTTTGGGCAGAATTCTTACCTGCAAGTCTGCTTTGCTCCGTGAAAAGTACAAGACTTGCCATGGAGAATAGTCATATCAAATATCAAAGAACCTGTCCACTTGCCATTGCACCACTTCATTCAGTCCTTTAGGACGACCAAGCACAGAAAAGGGCAATCCTAAAACCTTTCATTGTAATAATACATTGAGGACAAAAGGCAACAGAAAACAAGCCAAAACATCAATTTGGACATTGGTGGTAGATGTAATAGTCACTGAAAGATCAATAGGGGGTTTACTTGTCAAGGCAGAGGGGCGCTGTGTAAAGTCCCTGAAGAAGCCCTTTGGGTTATCCGTTTATAAATCGCCGTACCCCGTGCTGCTCTTTACTTCGTGGCAGCTTCAACTCCTACACTGCAACTTGAAACCCTACGCTGGAAATATGTACACAGAGAAGCCTTTGTGCCTCGTTGGCGCAGTAGGCAGCGCGTCAGTCTCATAATCTGAAGGCCGTGAGTTCGACCCTCACACGGGGCAGGGTTTTTAATCCCCCTTTCCTCAATTTCTTTATGCCCGGAGACACAAATAATAAGTAGAGCTTCTTCTGTCAGCAGTACAACACTCTCATTTGTCTTGGAGATCTCGCCCCTCACGCAGACATGCTGAGTTGGCTCGTTTTTGTCTTCATCCGTGGGTTCCATGGTGTAATGGTCAGCACTCTGGACTCTGAATCCAGTAATCCGAGTTCAAGTCTCGGTGGAACCTTCCTGTCAGCTGTTTTGGGTGGGGAAATTTGGACTCTTTGGGCAGAATTCTTACCTGCAAGTCTGCTTTGCTCCGTGAAAAGTACAAGACTTGCCATGGAGAATAGTCATATCAAATATCAAAGAACCTGTCCACTTGCCATTGCACCACTTCATTCAGTCCTTTAGGACGACCAAGCACAGAAAAGGGCAATCCTAAAACCTTTCATTGTAATAATACATTGAGGACAAAAGGCAACAGAAAACAAGCCAAAACATCAATTTGGACATTGGTGGTAGATGTAATAGTCACTGAAAGATCAATAGGGGGTTTACTTGTCAAGGCAGAGGAGCGCTGTGTAAAGTCCCTGAAGAAGCCCTTTGGGTTATCCGTTTATAAATCGCCGTACCCCGTGCTGCTCTTTACTTCGTGGCAACTTGAACTCCTACACTGCAACTTGAACTCCTAAGCTGGAAATATGTACACAGAGAAGCCTTTGTGCCTCGTTGGCGCAGTAGGCAGCGCGTCAGTCTCATAATCTGAAGGCCGTGAGTTCGACCCTCACACGGGGCAGGGTTTTTAATCCCCCTTTCCTCAATTTCTTTATGCCCGGAGACACAAATAATAAGTAGAGCTTCTTCTGTCAGCAGTACAACACTCTCATTTGTCTTGGAGATCTCGCCCCTCACGCAGACATGCTGAGTTGGCTCGTTTTTGTCTTCATCCGTGGGTTCCATGGTGTAATGGTCAGCACTCTGGACTCTGAATCCAGTAATCCGAGTTCAAGTCTCGGTGGAACCTTCCTGTCAGCTGTTTTGGGTGGGGAAATTTGGACTCTTTGGGCAGAATTCTTACCTGCAAGTCTGCTTTGCTCCGTGAAAAGTACAAGACTTGCCATGGAGAATAGTCATATCAAATATCAAAGAACCTGTCCACTTGCCATTGCACCACTTCATTCAGTCCTTTAGGACGACCAAGCACAGAAAAGGGCAATCCTAAAACCTTTCATTGTAATAATACATTGAGGACAAAAGGCAACAGAAAACAAGCCAAAACATCAATTTGGACATTGGTGGTAGATGTAATAGTCACTGAAAGATCAATAGGGGGTTTACTTGTCAAGGCAGAGGGGCGCTGTGTAAAGTCCCTGAAGAAGCCCTTTGGGTTATCCGTTTATAAATCGCCGTACCCCGTGCTGCTCTTTACTTCGTGGCAGCTTCAACTCCTACACTGCAACTTGAAATCCTACGCTGGAAATATGTACACAGAGAAGCCTTTGTGCCTCGTTGGCGCAGTAGGCAGCGCGTCAGTCTCATAATCTGAAGGCCGTGAGTTCGACCCTCACACGGGGCAGGGTTTTTAATCCCCCTTTCCTCAATTTCTTTATGCCCGGAGACACAAATAATAAGTAGAGCTTCTTCTGTCAGCAGTACAACACTCTCATTTGTCTTGGAGATCTCGCCCCTCACGCAGACATGCTGAGTTGGCTCGTTTTTGTCTTCATCCGTGGGTTCCATGGTGTAATGGTCAGCACTCTGGACTCTGAATCCAGTAATCCGAGTTCAAGTCTCGGTGGAACCTTCCTGTCAGCTGTTTTGGGTGGGGAAATTTGGACTCTTTGGGCAGAATTCTTACCTGCAAGTCTGCTTTGCTCCGTGAAAAGTACAAGACTTGCCATGGAGAATAGTCATATCAAATATCAAAGAACCTGTCCACTTGCCATTGCACCACTTCATTCAGTCCTTTAGGACGACCAAGCACAGAAAAGGGCAATCCTAAAACCTTTCATTGTAATAATACATTGAGGACAAAAGGCAACAGAAAACAAGCCAAAACATCAATTTGGACATTGGTGGTAGATGTAATAGTCACTGAAAGATCAATAGGGGGTTTACTTGTCAAGGCAGAGGGGCGCTGTGTAAAGTCCCTGAAGAAGCCCTTTGGGTTATCCGTTTATAAATCGCCGTACCCCGTGCTGCTCTTTACTTCGTGGCAGCTTCAACTCCTACACTGCAACTTGAAATCCTACGCTGGAAATATGTATACAGAGAAGCCTTTGTGCCTCGTTGGCGCAGTAGGCAGAGCGTCAGTCTCATAATCTGAAGGCCGTGAGTTCGACCCTCACACGGGGCAGGGTTTTTAATCCCCCTTTCCTCAATTTCTTTATGCCCGGAGACACAAATAATAAGTAGAGCTTCTTCTGTCAGCAGTACAACACTCTCATTTGTCTTGGAGATCTCGCCCCTCACGCAGACATGCTGAGTTGGCTCGTTTTTGTCTTCATCCGTGGGTTCCATGGTGTAATGGTCAGCACTCTGGACTCTGAATCCAGTAATCCGAGTTCAAGTCTCGGTGGAACCTTCCTGTCAGCTGTTTTGGGTGGGGAAATTTGGACTCTTTGGGCAGAATTCTTACCTGCAAGTCTGCTTTGCTCCGTGAAAAGTACAAGACTTGCCATGGAGAATAGTCATATCAAATATCAAAGAACCTGTCCACTTGCCATTGCACCACTTCATTCAGTCCTTTAGGACGACCAAGCACAGAAAAGGGCAACCCTAAAACCTTTCATTGTAATAATACATTGAGGACAAAAGGCAACAGAAAACAAGCCAAAACATCAATTTGGACATTGGTGGTAGATGTAATAGTCACTGAAAGATCAATAGGGGGTTTACTTGTCAAGGCAGAGGGGCGCTGTGTAAAGTCCCTGAAGAAGCCCTTTGGGTTATCCGTTTATAAATCGCCGTACCCCGTGCTGCTCTTTACTTCGTGGCAGCTTCAACTCCTACACTGCAACTTGAAATCCTACGCTGGAAATATGTACACAGAGAAGCCTTTGTGCCTCGTTGGCGCAGTAGGCAGCGCGTCAGTCTCATAATCTGAAGGCCGTGAGTTCGACCCTCACACGGGCAGGGTTTTTAATCCCCCTTTCCTCAATTTCTTTATGCCCGGAGACACAAATAATAAGTAGAGCTTCTTCTGTCAGCAGTAAAACACTCTCATTTGTCTTGGAGATCTCGCCCCTCACGCAGACCTGGTGAGTTGGCTCGTTTTTGTCTTCATCCGTGGGTTCCATGGTGTAATGGTCAGCACTCTGGACTCTGAATCCAGTAATCCGAGTTCAAGTCTCGGTGGAACCTTCCTGTCAGCTGTTTTGGGTGGGGAAATTTGGACTCTTTGGGCAGAATTCTTACCTGCAAGTCTGCTTTGCTCCGTGAAAAGTACAAGACTTGCCATGGAGAATAGTCATATCAAATATCAAAGAACCTGTCCACTTGCCATTGCACCACTTCATTCAGACATTTAGGCCGACCAAGCACAGAAAAGGGCAATCCTAAAACCTTTCATTGTAATAATTCATTGAGGACAAAAGGCAACAGAAAACAAGCCAAAACATCAATTTGGACATTGATGGTAGATGTAATAGTCACTGAAAGATCAATAGGGGGTTTACTTGTCAAGGCAGAGGGGCGCTGTGTAAAGTCCCTGAAGAAGCCCTTTGGGTTATCCGTTTATAAATCGCCGTACCCCGTGCTGCTCTTTACTTCGTGGCAACTTGAACTCCTACACTGCAACTTGAACTCCTAAGCTGGAAATATGTACACAGAGAAGCCTTTGTGCCTCGTTGGCGCAGTAGGCAGCGCGTCAGTCTCATAATCTGAAGGCCGTGAGTTCGACCCTCACACGGGGCAGGGTTTTTAATCCCCCTTTCCTCAATTTCTTTATGCCCGGAGACACAAATAATAAGTAGAGCTTCTTCTGTCAGCAGTACAACACTCTCATTTGTCTTGGAGATCTCGCCCCTCACGCAGACATGCTGAGTTGGCTCGTTTTTGTCTTCATCCGTGGGTTCCATGGTGTAATGGTCAGCACTCTGGACTCTGAATCCAGTAATCCGAGTTCAAGTCTCGGTGGAACCTTCCTGTCAGCTGTTTTGGGTGGGGAAATTTGGACTCTTTGGGCAGAATTCTTACCTGCAAGTCTGCTTTGCTCCGTGAAAAGTACAAGACTTGCCATGGAGAATAGTCATATCAAATATCAAAGAACCTGTCCACTTGCCATTGCACCACTTCATTCAGTCCTTTAGGACGACCAAGCACAGAAAAGGGCAATCCTAAAACCTTTCATTGTAATAATACATTGAGGACAAAAGGCAACAGAAAACAAGCCAAAACATCAATTTGGACATTGGTGGTAGATGTAATAGTCACTGAAAGATCAATAGGGGGTTTACTTGTCAAGGCAGAGGGGCGCTGTGTAAAGTCCCTGAAGAAGCCCTTTGGGTTATCCGTTTATAAATCGCCGTACCCCGTGCTGCTCTTTACTTCGTGGCAGCTTCAACTCCTACACTGCAACTTGAAATCCTACGCTGGAAATATGTACACAGAGAAGCCTTTGTGCCTCGTTGGCGCAGTAGGCAGCGCGTCAGTCTCATAATCTGAAGGCCGTGAGTTCGACCCTCACACGGGGCAGGGTTTTTAATCCCCCTTTCCTCAATTTCTTTATGCCCGGAGACACAAATAATAAGTAGAGCTTCTTCTGTCAGCAGTAAAACACTCTCATTTGTCTTGGAGATCTCGCCCCTCACGCAGACCTGGTGAGTTGGCTCGTTTTTGTCTTCATCCGTGGGTTCCATGGTGTAATGGTCAGCACTCTGGACTCTGAATCCAGTAATCCGAGTTCAAGTCTCGGTGGAACCTTCCTGTCAGCTGTTTTGGGTGGGGAAATTTGGACTCTTTGGGCAGAATTCTTACCTGCAAGTCTGCTTTGCTCCGTGAAAAGTACAAGACTTGCCATGGAGAATAGTCATATCAAATATCAAAGAACCTGTCCACTTGCCATTGCACCACTTCATTCAGTCCTTTAGGACGACCAAGCACAGAAAAGGGCAATCCTAAAACCTTTCATTGTAATAATACATTGAGGACAAAAGGCAACAGAAAACAAGCCAAAACATCAATTTGGACATTGGTGGTAGATGTAATAGTCACTGAAAGATCAATAGGGGGTTTACTTGTCAAGGCAGAGGGGCGCTGTGTAAAGTCCCTGAAGAAGCCCTTTGGGTTATCCGTTTATAAATCGCCGTACCCCGTGCTGCTCTTTACTTCGTGGCAACTTGAACTCCTACACTGCAACTTGAACTCCTAAGCTGGAAATATGTACACAGAGAAGCCTTTGTGCCTCGTTGGCGCAGTAGGCAGCGCGTCAGTCTCATAATCTGAAGGCCGTGAGTTCGACCCTCACACGGGGCACGGTTTTTAATCCCCCTTTCCTCAATTTCTTTATGCCCGGAGACACAAATAATAAGTAGAGCTTCTTCTGTCAGCAGTACAACACTCTCATTTGTCTTGGAGATCTCGCCCCTCACGCAGACATGCTGAGTTGGCTCGTTTTTGTCTTCATCCGTGGGTTCCATGGTGTAATGGTCAGCACTCTGGACTCTGAATCCAGTAATCCGAATTCAAGTCTCGGTGGAACCTTCCTGTCAGCTGTTTTGGGTGGGGAAATTTGGACTCTTTGGGCAGAATTCTTACCTGCAAGTCTGCTTTGCTCCGTGAAAAGTACAAGACTTGCCATGGAGAATAGTCATATCAAATATCAAAGAACCTGTCCACTTGCCATTGCACCACTTCATTCAGTCCTTTAGGACGACCAAGCACAGAAAAGGGCAATCCTAAAACCTTTCATTGTAATAATACATTGAGGACAAAAGGCAACAGAAAACAAGCCAAAACATCAATTTGGACATTGGTGGTAGATGTAATAGTCACTGAAAGATCAATAGGGGGTTTACTTGTCAAGGCAGAGGGGCGCTGTGTAAAGTCCCTGAAGAAGCCCTTTGGGTTATCCGTTTATAAATCGCCGTACCCCGTGCTGCTCTTTACTTCGTGGCAACTTGAACTCCTACACTGCAACTTGAAATCCTACGCTGGAAATATGTACACAGAGAAGCCTTTGTGCCTCGTTGGCGCAGTAGGCAGCGCGTCAGTCTCATAATCTGAAGGCCGTGAGTTCGACCCTCACACGGGGCAGGGTTTTTAATCCCCCTTTCCTCAATTTCTTTATGCCCGGAGACACAAATAATAAGTAGAGCTTCTTCTGTCAGCAGTAAAACACTCTCATTTGTCTTGGAGATCTCGCCCCTCACGCAGACCTGGTGAGTTGGCTCGTTTTTGTCTTCATCCGTGGGTTCCATGGTGTAATGGTCAGCACTCTGGACTCTGAATCCAGTAATCCGAGTTCAAGTCTCGGTGGAACCTTCCTGTCAGCTGTTTTGGGTGGGGAAATTTGGACTCTTTGGGCAGAATTCTTACCTGCAAGTCTGCTTTGCTCCGTGAAAAGTACAAGACTTGCCATGGAGAAGAGTCATATCAAATATCAAAGAACCTGTCCACTTGCCATTGCACCACTTCATTCAGACATTTAGGCCGACCAAGCACAGAAAAGGGCAATCCTAAAACCTTTCATTGTAATAATTCATTGAGGACAAAAGGCAACAGAAAACAAGGCAAAACATCAATTTGGACATTGATGGTAGATGTAATAGTCACTGAAAGATCAATAGGGGGTTTACTTGTCAAGGCAGAGGGGCGCTGTGTAAAGTCCCTGAAGAAGCCCTTTGGGTTATCCGTTTATAAATCGCCGTACCCCGTGCTGCTCTTTACTTCGTGGCAACTTGAACTCCTACACTGCAACTTGAACTCCTACGCTGGAAATATGTACACAGAGAAGCCTTTGTGCCTCGTTGGCGCAGTAGGCAGCGCGTCAGTCTCATAATCTGAAGGCTGTGAGTTCGACCCTCACACGGGGCAGGGTTTTTAATCCCCCTTTCCTCAATTTCTTTATGCCCGGAGACACAAATAATAAGTAGAGCTTCTTCTGTCAGCAGTACAACACTCTCATTTGTCTTGGAGATCTCGCCCCTCACGCAGACATGCTGAGTTGGCTCGTTTTTGTCTTCATCCGTGGGTTCCATGGTGTAATGGTCAGCACTCTGGACTCTGAATCCAGTAATCCGAGTTCAAGTCTCGGTGGAACCTTCCTGTCAGCTGTTTTTGGTTGGGAAATTTGGACTCTTTGGGCAGAATTCTTACCTGCAAGTCTGCTTTGCTCCGTGAAAAGTACAAGACTTGCCATGGAGAAGAGTCATATCAAATATCAAAGAACCTGTCCACTTGCCATTGCACCACTTCATTCAGACATTTAGGCCGACCAAGCACAGAAAAGGGCAATCCTAAAACCTTTCATTGTAATAATACATTGAGGACAAAAGGCAACAGAAAACAAGCCAAAACATCAATTTGGACATTGGTGGTAGATGTAATAGTCACTGAAAGATCAATAGGGGGTTTACTTGTCAAGGCAGAGGGGCGCTGTGTAAAGTCCCTGAAGAAGCCCTTTGGGTTATCCGTTTATAAATCGCCGTACCCCGTGCTGCTCTTTACTTCGTGGCAACTTGAACTCCTACACTGCAACTTGAACTCCTAAGCTGGAAATATGTACACAGAGAAGCCTTTGTGCCTTGTTGGCGCAGTAGGCAGCGCGTCAGTCTCATAATCTGAAGGCCGTGAGTTCGACCCTCACACGGGGCAGGGTTTTTAATCCCCCTTTCCTCAATTTCTTTATGCCCGGAGACACAAATAATAAGTAGAGCTTCTTCTGTCAGCAGTACAACACTCTCATTTGTCTTGGAGATCTCGCCCCTCACGCAGACATGCTGAGTTGGCTCGTTTTTGTCTTCATCCGTGGGTTCCATGGTGTAATGGTCAGCACTCTGGACTCTGAATCCAGTAATCCGAGTTCAAGTCTCGGTGGAACCTTCCTGTCAGCTGTTTTGGGTGGGGAAATTTGGACTCTTTGGGCAGAATTCTTACCTGCAAGTCTGCTTTGCTCCGTGAAAAGTACAAGACTTGCCATGGAGAATAGTCATATCAAATATCAAAGAACCTGTCCACTTGCCATTGCACCACTTCATTCAGTCCTTTAGGACGACCAAGCACAGAAAAGGGCAATCCTAAAACCTTTCATTGTAATAATACATTGAGGACAAAAGGCAACAGAAAACAAGCCAAAACATCAATTTGGACATTGGTGGTAGATGTAATAGTCACTGAAAGATCAATAGGGGGTTTACTTGTCAAGGCAGAGGGGCGCTGTGTAAAGTCCCTGAAGAAGCCCTTTGGGTTATCCGTTTATAAATCGCCGTACCCCGTGCTGCTCTTTACTTCGTGGCAGCTTCAACTCCTACACTGCAACTTGAAATCCTACGCTGGAAATATGTACACAGAGAAGCCTTTGTGCCTCGTTGGCGCAGTAGGCAGCGCGTCAGTCTCATAATCTGAAGGCCGTGAGTTCGACCCTCACACGGGGCAGGGTTTTTAATCCCCCTTTCCTCAATTTCTTTATGCCCGGAGACACAAATAATAAGTAGAGCTTCTTCTGTCAGCAGTACAACACTCTCATTTGTCTTGGAGATCTCGCCCCTCACGCAGACATGCTGAGTTGGCTCGTTTTTGTCTTCATCCGTGGGTTCCATGGTGTAATGGTCAGCACTCTGGACTCTGAATCCAGTAATCCGAGTTCAAGTCTCGGTGGAACCTTCCTGTCAGCTGTTTTGGGTGGGGAAATTTGGACTCTTTGGGCAGAATTCTTACCTGCAAGTCTGCTTTGCTCCGTGAAAAGTACAAGACTTGCCATGGAGAAGAGTCATATCAAATATCAAAGAACCTGTCCACTTGCCATTGCACCACTTCATTCAGACATTTAGGCCGACCAAGCACAGAAAAGGGCAATCCTAAAACCTTTCATTGTAATAATTCATTGAGGACAAAAGGCAACAGAAAACAAGGCAAAACATAAATTTGGACATTGATGGTAGATGTAATAGTCACTGAAAGATCAATAGGGGGTTTACTTGTCAAGGCAGAGGGGCGCTGTGTAAAGTCCCTGAAGAAGCCCTTTGGGTTATCCGTTTATAAATCGCCGTACCCCGTGCTGCTCTTTACTTCGTGGCAACTTGAACTCCTACACTGCAACTTGAACTCCTAAGCTGGAAATATGTACACAGAGAAGCCTTTGTGCCTCGTTGGCGCAGTAGGCAGCGCGTCAGTCTCATAATCTGAAGGCCGTGAGTTCGACCCTCACACGGGGCAGGGTTTTTAATCCCCCTTTCCTCAATTTCTTTCTGCCCGGAGACACAAATAATAAGTAGAGCTTCTTCTGTCAGCAGTACAACACTCTCATTTGTCTTGGAGATCTCGCCCCTCACGCAGACATGCTGAGTTGGCTCGTTTTTGTCTTCATCCGTGGGTTCCATGGTGTAATGGTCAGCACTCTGGACTCTGAATCCAGTAATCCGAATTCAAGTCTCGGTGGAACCTTCCTGTCAGCTGTTTTGGGTGGGGAAATTTGGACTCTTTGGGCAGAATTCTTACCTGCAAGTCTGCTTTGCTCCGTGAAAAGTACAAGACTTGCCATGGAGAATAGTCATATCAAATATCAAAGAACCTGTCCACTTGCCATTGCACCACTTCATTCAGTCCTTTAGGACGACCAAGCACAGAAAAGGGCAATCCTAAAACCTTTCATTGTAATAATACATTGAGGACAAAAGGCAACAGAAAACAAGGCAAAACATCAATTTGGACATTGGTGGTAGATGTAATAGTCACTGAAAGATCAATAGGGGGTTTACTTGTCAAGGCAGAGGGGCGCTGTGTAAAGTCCCTGAAGAAGCCCTTTGGGTTATCCGTTTATAAATCGCCGTACCCCGTGCTGCTCTTTACTTCGTGGCAACTTGAACTCCTACACTGCAACTTGAAATCCTACGCTGGAAATATGTACACAGAGAAGCCTTTGTGCCTCGTTGGCGCAGTAGGCAGCGCGTCAGTCTCATAATCTGAAGGCCGTGAGTTTGACCCTCACACGGGGCAGGGTTTTTAATCCCCCTTTCCTCAATTTCTTTATGCCCGGAGACACAAATAATAAGTAGAGCTTCTTCTGTCAGCAGTAAAACACTCTCATTTGTCTTGGAGATCTCGCCCCTCACGCAGACCTGGTGAGTTGGCTCGTTTTTGTCTTCATCCGTGGGTTCCATGGTGTAATGGTCAGCACTCTGGACTCTGAATCCAGTAATCCGAGTTCAAGTCTCGGTGGAACCTTACTGTCAGCTGTTTTGGGTGGGGAAATTTGGACTCTTTGGGCAGAATTCTTACCTGCAAGTCTGCTTTGCTCCGTGAAAAGTACAAGACTTGCCATGGAGAAGAGTCATATCAAATATCAAAGAACCTGTCCACTTGCCATTGCACCACTTCATTCAGACATTTAGGCCGACCAAGCACAGAAAAGGGCAATCCTAAAACCTTTCATTGTAATAATTCATTGAGGACAAAAGGCAACAGAAAACAAGGCAAAACATCAATTTGGACATTGATGGTAGATGTAATAGTCACTGAAAGATCAATAGGGGGTTTACTTGTCAAGGCAGAGGGGCGCTGTGTAAAGTCCCTGAAGAAGCCCTTTGGGTTATCCGTTTATAAATCGCCGTACCCCGTGCTGCTCTTTACTTCGTGGCAGCTTCAACTCCTACACTGCAACTTGAAATCCTACGCTGGAAATATGTACACAGAGAAGCCTTTGTGCCTCGTTGGCGCAGTAGGCAGCGCGTCAGTCTCATAATCTGAAGGCCGTGAGTTCGACCCTCACACGGGGCAGGGTTTTTAATCCCCCTTTCCTCAATTTCTTTCTGCCCGGAGACACAAATAATAAGTAGAGCTTCTTCTGTCAGCAGTACAACACTCTCATTTGTCTTGGAGATCTCGCCCCTCACGCAGACATGCTGAGTTGGCTCGTTTTTGTCTTCATCCGTGGGTTCCATGGTGTAATGGTCAGCACTCTGGACTCTGAATCCAGTAATCCGAATTCAAGTCTCGGTGGAACCTTCCTGTCAGCTGTTTTGGGTGGGGAAATTTGGACTCTTTGGGCAGAATTCTTACCTGCAAGTCTGCTTTGCTCCGTGAAAAGTACAAGACTTGCCATGGAGAATAGTCATATCAAATATCAAAGAACCTGTCCACTTGCCATTGCACCACTTCATTCAGTCCTTTAGGACGACCAAGCACAGAAAAGGGCAATCCTAAAACCTTTCATTGTAATAATACATTGAGGACAAAAGGCAACAGAAAACAAGGCAAAACATCAATTTGGACATTGGTGGTAGATGTAATAGTCACTGAAAGATCAATAGGGGGTTTACTTGTCAAGGCAGAGGGGCGCTGTGTAAAGTCCCTGAAGAAGCCCTTTGGGTTATCCGTTTATAAATCGCCGTACCCCGTGCTGCTCTTTACTTCGTGGCAACTTGAACTCCTACACTGCAACTTGAAATCCTACGCTGGAAATATGTACACAGAGAAGCCTTTGTGCCTCGTTGGCGCAGTAGGCAGCGCGTCAGTCTCATAATCTGAAGGCCGTGAGTTCGACCCTCACACGGGGCAGGGTTTTTAATCCCCCTTTCCTCAATTTCTTTATGCCCGGAGACACAAATAATAAGTAGAGCTTCTTCTGTCAGCAGTAAAACACTCTCATTTGTCTTGGAGATCTCGCCCCTCACGCAGACCTGGTGAGTTGGCTCGTTTTTGTCTTCATCCGTGGGTTCCATGGTGTAATGGTCAGCACTCTGGACTCTGAATCCAGTAATCCGAGTTCAAGTCTCGGTGGAACCTTACTGTCAGCTGTTTTGGGTGGGGAAATTTGGACTCTTTGGGCAGAATTCTTACCTGCAAGTCTGCTTTGCTCCGTGAAAAGTACAAGACTTGCCATGGAGAAGAGTCATATCAAATATCAAAGAACCTGTCCACTTGCCATTGCACCACTTCATTCAGACATTTAGGCCGACCAAGCACAGAAAAGGGCAATCCTAAAACCTTTCATTGTAATAATTCATTGAGGACAAAAGGCAACAGAAAACAAGGCAAAACATCAATTTGGACATTGATGGTAGATGTAATAGTCACTGAAAGATCAATAGGGGGTTTACTTGTCAAGGCAGAGGGGCGCTGTGTAAAGTCCCTGAAGAAGCCCTTTGGGTTATCCGTTTATAAATCGCCGTACCCCGTGCTGCTCTTTACTTCGTGGCAGCTTCAACTCCTACACTGCAACTTGAAATCCTACGCTGGAAATATGTACACAGAGAAGCCTTTGTGCCTCGTTGGCGCAGTAGGCAGCGCGTCAGTCTCATAATCTGAAGGCCGTGAGTTCGACCCTCACACGGGGCAGGGTTTTTAATCCCCCTTTCCTCAATTTCTTTATGCCCGGAGACACAAATAATAAGTAGAGCTTCTTCTGTCAGCAGTACAACACTCTCATTTGTCTTGGAGATCTCGCCCCTCACGCAGACATGCTGAGTTGGCTTGTTTTTGTCTTCATCCGTGGGTTCCATGGTGTAATGGTCAGCACTCTGGACTCTGAATCCAGTAATCCGAGTTCAAGTCTCGGTGGAACCTTCCTGTCAGCTGTTTTGGGTGGGGAAATTTGCACTCTTTGGGCAGAATTCTTACCTGCAAGTCTGCTTTGCTCCGTGAAAAGTACAAGACTTGCCATGGAGAATAGTCATATCAAATATCAAAGAACCTGTCCACTTGCCATTGCACCACTTCATTCAGTCCTTTAGGACGACCAAGCACAGAAAAGGGCAATCCTAAAACCTTTCATTGTAATAATACATTGAGGACAAAAGGCAACAGAAAACAAGCCAAAACATCAATTTGGACATTGGTGGTAGATGTAATAGTCACTGAAAGATCAATAGGGGGTTTACTTGTCAAGGCAGAGGGGCGCTGTGTAAAGTCCCTGAAGAAGCCCTTTGGGTTATCCGTTTATAAATCGCCGTACCCCGTGCTGCTCTTTACTTCGTGGCAACTTGAACTCCTACACTGCAACTTGAACTCCTAAGCTGGAAATATGTACACAGAGAAGCCTTTGTGCCTCGTTGGCGCAGTAGGCAGCGCGTCAGTCTCATAATCCGAAGGCCGTGAGTTCGACCCTCACACGGGGCAGGGTTTTTAATCCCCCTTTCCTCAATTTCTTTATGCCCGGAGACACAAATAATAAGTAGAGCTTCTTCTGTCAGCAGTAAAACACTCTCATTTGTCTTGGAGATCTCGCCCCTCACGCAGACCTGGTGAGTTGGCTCGTTTTTGTCTTCATCCGTGGGTTCCATGGTGTAATGGTCAGCACTCTGGACTCTGAATCCAGTAATCCGAGTTCAAGTCTCGGTGGAACCTTCCTGTCAGCTGTTTTGGGTGGGGAAATTTGGACTCTTTGGGCAGAATTCTTACCTGCAAGTCTGCTTTGCTCCGTGAAAAGTACAAGACTTGCCATGGAGAAGAGTCATATCAAATATCAAAGAACCTGTCCACTTGCCATTGCACCACTTCATTCAGTCCTTTAGCACGACCAAGCACAGAAAAGGGCAATCCTAAAACCTTTCATTGTAATAATACATTGAGGACAGAAGGCAACAGAAAACAAGCCAAAACATCAATTTGGACATTGGTGGTAGATGTAATAGTCACTGAAAGATCAATAGGGGGTTTACTTGTCAAGGCAGAGGGGCGCTGTGTAAAGTCCCTGAAGAAGCCCTTTGGGTTATCCGTTTATAAATCGCCTTACCCCGTGCTGCTCTTTACTTCGTGGCAACTTGAACTCCTACACCGCAACTTGAACTCCTACGCTGGAAATATGTACACAGAGAAGTCTTTGTGCTTCGTTGGCGCAGTAGGCAGCGCGTCAGTCTCATAATCTGAAGGCCGTGAGTTCGACCCTCACACGGGGCAGGGTTTTTAATCCCCCTTTCCTCAATTTCTTTATGCCCGGAGACACAAATAATAAGTAGAGCTTCTTCTGTCAGCAGTAAAACACTCTCATTTGTCTTGGAGATCTCGCCCCTCACGCAGACCTGGTGAGTTGGCTCGTTTTTGTCTTCATCCGTGGGTTCCATGGTGTAATGGTCAGCACTCTGGACTCTGAATCCAGTAATCCGAATTCAAGTCTCGGTGGAACCTTCCTGTCAGCTGTTTTGGGTGGGGAAATTTGGACTCTTTGGGCAGAATTCTTACCTGCAAGTCTGCTTTGCTCCGTGAAAAGTACAAGACTTGCCATGGAGAATAGTCATATCAAATATCAAAGAACCTGTCCACTTGCCATTGCACCACTTCATTCAGTCCTTTAGGACGACCAAGCACAGAAAAGGGCAATCCTAAAACCTTTCATTGTAATAATACATTGAGGACAAAAGGCAACAGAAAACAAGGCAAAACATCAATTTGGACATTGGTGGTAGATGTAATAGTCACTGAAAGATCAATAGGGGGTTTACTTGTCAAGGCAGAGGGGCGCTGTGTAAAGTCCCTGAAGAAGCCCTTTGGGTTATCCGTTTATAAATCGCCGTACCCCGTGCTGCTCTTTACTTCGTGGCAACTTGAACTCCTACACTGCAACTTGAAATCCTACGCTGGAAATATGTACACAGAGAAGCCTTTGTGCCTCGTTGGCGCAGTAGGCAGCGCGTCAGTCTCATAATCTGAAGGCCGTGAGTTCGACCCTCACACGGGGCAGGGTTTTTAATCCCCCTTTCCTCAATTTCTTTATGCCCGGAGACACAAATAATAAGTAGAGCTTCTTCTGTCAGCAGTAAAACACTCTCATTTGTCTTGGAGATCTCGCCCCTCACGCAGACCTGGTGAGTTGGCTCGTTTTTGTCTTCATCCGTGGGTTCCATGGTGTAATGGTCAGCACTCTGGACTCTGAATCCAGTAATCCGAGTTCAAGTCTCGGTGGAACCTTACTGTCAGCTGTTTTGGGTGGGGAAATTTGGACTCTTTGGGCAGAATTCTTACCTGCAAGTCTGCTTTGCTCCGTGAAAAGTACAAGACTTGCCATGGAGAAGAGTCATATCAAATATCAAAGAACCTGTCCACTTGCCATTGCACCACTTCATTCAGACATTTAGGCCGACCAAGCACAGAAAAGGGCAATCCTAAAACCTTTCATTGTAATAATTCATTGAGGACAAAAGGCAACAGAAAACAAGGCAAAACATCAATTTGGACATTGATGGTAGATGTAATAGTCACTGAAAGATCAATAGGGGGTTTACTTGTCAAGGCAGAGGGGCGCTGTGTAAAGTCCCTGAAGAAGCCCTTTGGGTTATCCGTTTATAAATCGCCGTACCCCGTGCTGCTCTTTACTTCGTGGCAGCTTCAACTCCTACACTGCAACTTGAAATCCTACGCTGGAAATATGTACACAGAGAAGCCTTTGTGCCTCGTTGGCGCAGTAGGCAGCGCGTCAGTCTCATAATCTGAAGGCCGTGAGTTCGACCCTCACACGGGGCAGGGTTTTTAATCCCCCTTTCCTCAATTTCTTTATGCCCGGAGACACAAATAATAAGTAGAGCTTCTTCTGTCAGCAGTAAAACACTCTCATTTGTCTTGGAGATCTCGCCCCTCACGCAGACATGCTGAGTTGGCTCGTTTTTGTCTTCATCCGTGGGTTCCATGGTGTAATGGTCAGCACTCTGGACTCTGAATCCAGTAATCCGAGTTCAAGTCTCGGTGGAACCTTCCTGTCAGCTGTTTTGGGTGGGGAAATTTGGACTCTTTGGGCAGAATTCTTACCTGCAAGTCTGCTTTGCTCCGTGAAAAGTACAAGACTTGCCATGGAGAAGAGTCATATCAAAGAACCTGTCCACTTGCCATTGCACCACTTCATTCAGTCCTTTAGGACGACCAAGCACAGAAAAGGGCAATCCTAAAACCTTTCATTGTAATAATACATTGAGGACAAAAGGCAACAGAAAACAAGCCAAAACATCAATTTGGACATTGGTGGTAGATGTAATAGTCACTGAAAGATCAATAGGGGGTTTACTTGTCAAGGCAGAGGGGCGCTGTGTAAAGTCCCTGAAGAAGCCCTTTGGGTTATCCGTTTATAAATCGCCTTACCCCGTGCTGCTCTTTACTTCGTGGCAACTTGAACTCCTACACCGCAACTTGAACTCCTACGCTGGAAATATGTACACAGAGAAGCCTTTGTGCCTCGTTGGCGCAGTAGGCAGCGCGTCAGTCTCATAATCTGAAGGCCGTGAGTTCGACCCTCACACGGGGCAGGGTTTTTAATCCCCCTTTCCTCAATTTCTTTATGCCCGGAGACACAAATAATAAGTAGAGCTTCTTCTGTCAGCAGTAAAACACTCTCATTTGTCTTGGAGATCTCGCCCCTCACGCAGACCTGGTGAGTTGGCTCGTTTTTGTCTTCATCCGTGGGTTCCATGGTGTAATGGTCAGCACTCTGGACTCTGAATCCAGTAATCCGAGTTCAAGTCTCGGTGGAACCTTCCTGTCAGCTGTTTTGGGTGGGGAAATTTGGACTCTTTGGGCAGAATTCTTACCTGCAAGTCTGCTTTGCTCCGTGAAAAGTACAAGACTTGCCATGGAGAATAGTCATATCAAATATCAAAGAACCTGTCCACTTGCCATTGCACCACTTCATTCAGTCCTTTAGGACGACCAAGCACAGAAAAGGGCAATCCTAAAACCTTTCATTGTAATAATACATTGAGGACAAAAGGCAACAGAAAACAAGCCAAAACATCAATTTGGACATTGGTGGTAGATGTAATAGTCACTGAAAGATCAATAGGGGGTTTACTTGTCAAGGCAGAGGGGCGCTGTGTAAAGTCCCTGAAGAAGCCCTTTGGGTTATCCGTTTATAAATCGCCGTACCCCGTGCTGCTCTTTACTTCGTGGCAACTTGAACTCCTACACTGCAACTTGAAATCCTACGCTGGAAATATGTACACAGAGAAGCCTTTGTGCCTCGTTGGCGCAGTAGGCAGTGCGTCAGTCTCATAATCTGAAGGCCGTGAGTTCGACCCTCACACGGGGCAGGGTTTTTAATCCCCCTTTCCTCAATTTCTTTATGCCCGGAGACACAAATAATAAGTAGAGCTTCTTCTGTCAGCAGTAAAACACTCTCATTTGTCTTGGAGATCTCGCCCCTCACGCAGACATGCTGAGTTGGCTCGTTTTTGTCTTCATCCGTGGGTTCCATGGTGTAATGGTCAGCACTCTGGACTCTGAATCCAGTAATCCGAGTTCAAGTCTCGGTGGAACCTTCCTGTCAGCTGTTTTGGGTGGGGAAATTTGGACTCTTTGGGCAGAATTCTTACCTGCAAGTCTGCTTTGCTCCGTGAAAAGTACAAGACTTGCCATGGAGAAGAGTCATATCAAATATCAAAGAACCTGTCCACTTGCCATTGCACCACTTCATTCAGACATTTAGGCCGACCAAGCACAGAAAAGGGCAATCCTAAAACCTTTCATTGTAATAATTCATTGAGGACAAAAGGCAACAGAAAACAAGCCAAAACATCAATTTGGACATTGGTGGTAGATGTAATAGTCACTGAAAGATCAATAGGGGGTTTACTTGTCAAGGCAGAGGGGCGCTGTGTAAAGTCCCTGAAGAAGCCCTTTGGGTTATCCGTTTATAAATCGCCGTACCCCGTGCTGCTCTTTACTTCGTGGCAACTTGAACTCCTACACTGCAACTTGAACTCCTACGCTGGAAATATGTACACAGAGAAGCCTTTGTGCCTCGTTGGCGCAGTAGGCAGCGCGTCAGTCTCATAATCTGAAGGCCGTGAGTTCGACCCTCACACGGGGCAGGGTTTTTAATCCCCCTTTCCTCAATTTCTTTATGCCCGGAGACACAAATAATAAGTAGAGCTTCTTCTGTCAGCAGTAAAACACTCTCATTTGTCTTGGAGATCTCGCCCCTCACGCAGACCTGGTGAGTTGGCTCGTTTTTGTCTCCGTCTGTGGGTTCCATGGTGTAATGGTCAGCACTCTGGACTCTGAATCCAGTAATCCGAGTTCAAGTCTCGGTGGAACCTTCCTGTCAGCTGTTTTTGGTGGGGAAATTTGGACTCTTTGGGCAGAATTCTTACCTGCAAGTCTGCTTTGCTCCGTGAAAAGTACAAGACTTGCCATGGAGAATAGTCATATCAAATATCAAAGAACCTGTCCACTTGCCATTGCACCACTTCATTCAGTCCTTTAGGACGACCAAGCACAGAAAAGGGCAATCCTAAAACCTTTCATTGTAATAATACATTGAGGACAAAAGGCAACAGAAAACAAGCCAAAACATCAATTTGGACATTGGTGGTAGATGTAATAGTCACTGAAAGATCAATAGGGGGTTTACTTGTCAAGGCAGAGGGGCGCTGTGTAAAGTCCCTGAAGAAGCCCTTTGGGTTATCCGTTTATAAATCGCCGTACCCCGTGCTGCTCTTTACTTCGTGGCAACTTGAACTCCTACACTGCAACTTGAAATCCTACGCTGGAAATATGTACACAGAGAAGCCTTTGTGCCTCGTTGGCGCAGTAGGCAGTGCGTCAGTCTCATAATCTGAAGGCCGTGAGTTCGACCCTCACACGGGGCAGGGTTTTTAATCCCCCTTTCCTCAATTTCTTTATGCCCGGAGACACAAATAATAAGTAGAGCTTCTTCTGTCAGCAGTAAAACACTCTCATTTGTCTTGGAGATCTCGCCCCTCACGCAGACATGCTGAGTTGGCTCGTTTTTGTCTTCATCCGTGGGTTCCATGGTGTAATGGTCAGCACTCTCGACTCTGAATCCAGTAATCCGAGTTCAAGTCTCGGTGGAACCTTCCTGTCAGCTGTTTTGGGTGGGGAAATTTGGACTCTTTGGGCAGAATTCTTACCTGCAAGTCTGCTTTGCTCCGTGAAAAGTACAAGACTTGCCATGGAGAAGAGTCATATCAAATATCAAAGAACCTGTCCACTTGCCATTGCACCACTTCATTCAGACATTTAGGCCGACCAAGCACAGAAAAGGGCAATCCTAAAACCTTTCATTGTAATAATTCATTGAGGACAAAAGGCAACAGAAAACAAGCCAAAACATCAATTTGGACATTGGTGGTAGATGTAATAGTCACTGAAAGATCAATAGGGGGTTTACTTGTCAAGGCAGAGGGGCGCTGTGTAAAGTCCCTGAAGAAGCCCTTTGGGTTATCCGTTTATAAATCGCCGTACCCCGTGCTGCTCTTTACTTCGTGGCAACTTGAACTCCTACACTGCAACTTGAACTCCTACGCTGGAAATATGTACACAGAGAAGCCTTTGTGCCTCGTTGGCGCAGTAGGCAGCGCGTCAGTCTCATAATCTGAAGGCCGTGAGTTCGACCCTCACACGGGGCAGGGTTTTTAATCCCCCTTTCCTCAATTTCTTTATGCCCGGAGACACAAATAATAAGTAGAGCTTCTTCTGTCAGCAGTAAAACACTCTCATTTGTCTTGGAGATCTCGCCCCTCACGCAGACCTGGTGAGTTGGCTCGTTTTTGTCTCCGTCTGTGGGTTCCATGGTGTAATGGTCAGCACTCTGGACTCTGAATCCAGTAATCCGAGTTCAAGTCTCGGTGGAACCTTCCTGTCAGCTGTTTTTGGTGGGGAAATTTGGACTCTTTGGGCAGAATTCTTACCTGCAAGTCTGCTTTGCTCCGTGAAAAGTACAAGACTTGCCATGGAGAATAGTCATATCAAATATCAAAGAACCTGTCCACTTGCCATTGCACCACTTCATTCAGTCCTTTAGGACGACCAAGCACAGAAAAGGGCAATCCTAAAACCTTTCATTGTAATAATACATTGAGGACAAAAGGCAACAGAAAACAAGCCAAAACATCAATTTGGACATTGGTGGTAGATGTAATAGTCACTGAAAGATCAATAGGGGGTTTACTTGTCAAGGCAGAGGGGCGCTGTGTAAAGTCCCTGAAGAAGCCCTTTGGGTTATCCGTTTATAAATCGCCGTACCCCGTGCTGCTCTTTACTTCGTGGCAACTTGAACTCCTACACTGCAACTTGAAATCCTACGCTGGAAATATGTACACAGAGAAGCCTTTGTGCCTCGTTGGCGCAGTAGGCAGCGCGTCAGTCTCATAATCTGAAGGCCGTGATTTCGACCCTCACACGGGGCAGGGTTTTTAGTCCCCCTTTCCTCAATTTCTTTATGCCCGGAGACACAAATAATAAGTAGAGCTTCTTCTGTCAGCAGTAAAACACTCTCATTTGTCTTGGAGATCTCGCCCCTCACGCAGACCTGGTGAGTTGGCTCGTTTTTGTCTTCATCCGTGGGTTCCATGGTGTAATGGTCAGCACTCTGGACTCTGAATCCAGTAATCCGAGTTCAAGTCTCGGTGGAACCTTCCTGTCAGCTGTTTTGGGTGGGGAAATTTGGACTCTTTGGGCAGAATTCTTACCTGCAAGTCTGCTTTGCTCCGTGAAAAGTACAAGACTTGCCATGGAGAATAGTCATATCAAATATCAAAGAACCTGTCCACTTGCCATTGCACCACTTCATTCAGTCCTTTAGGACGACCAAGCACAGAAAAGGGCAATCCTAAAACCTTTCATTGTAATAATACATTGAGGACAAAAGGCAACAGAAAACAAGCCAAAACATCAATTTGGACATTGGTGGTAGATGTAATAGTCACTGAAAGATCAATAGGGGGTTTACTTGTCAAGGCAGAGGGGCGCTGTGTAAAGTCCCTGAAGAAGCCCTTTGGGTTATCCGTTTATAAATCGCCGTACCCCGTGCTGCTCTTTACTTCGTGGCAACTTGAACTCCTACACTGCAACTTGAACTCCTACGCTGGAAATATGTACACAGAGAAGCCTTTGTGCCTCGTTGGCGCAGTAGGCAGCGCGTCAGTCTCATAATCTGAAGGCCGTGAGTTCGACCCTCACACGGGGCAGGGTTTTTAATCCCCTTTTCCTCAATTTCTTTATGCCCGGAGACACAAATAATAAGTAGAGCTTCTTCTGTCAGCAGTAAAACACTCTCATTTGTCTTGGAGATCTCGCCCCTCACGCAGACCTGGTGAGTTGGCTCGTTTTTGTCTTCATCCGTGGGTTCCATGGTGTAATGGTCAGCACTCTGGACTCTGAATCCAGTAATCCGAGTTCAAGTCTCGGTGGAACCTTCCTGTCAGCTGTTTTGGGTGGGGAAATTTGGACTCTTTGGGCAGAATTCTTACCTGCAAGTCTGCTTTGCTCCGTGAAAAGTACAAGACTTGCCATGGAGAAGAGTCATATCAAATATCAAAGAACCTGTCCACTTGCCATTGCACCACTTCATTCAGACATTTAGGCCGACCAAGCACAGAAAAGGGCAATCCTAAAACCTTTCATTGTAATAATTCATTGAGGACAAAAGGCAACAGAAAACAAGCCAAAACATCAATTTGGACATTGATGGTAGATGTAATAGTCACTGAAAGATCAATAGGGGGTTTACTTGTCAAGGCAGAGGGGCGCTGTGTAAAGTCCCTGAAGAAGCCCTTTGGGTTATCCGTTTATAAATCGCCGTACCCCGTGCTGCTCTTTACTTCGTGGCAACTTGAACTCCTACACTGCAACTTGAACTCCTAAGCTGGAAATATGTACACAGAGAAGCCTTTGTGCCTCGTTGGCGCAGTAGGCAGCGCGTCAGTCTCATAATCTGAAGGCCGTGAGTTCGACCCTCACACGGGGCAGGGTTTTTAATCCCCCTTTCCTCAATTTCTTTATGCCCGGAGACACAAATAATAAGTAGAGCTTCTTCTGTCAGCAGTAAAACACTCTCATTTGTCTTGGAGATCTCGCCCCTCACGCAGACATGCTGAGTTGGCTCGTTTTTGTCTTCATCCGTGGGTTCCATGGTGTAATGGTCAGCACTCTGGACTCTGAATCCAGTAATCCGAGTTCAAGTCTCGGTGGAACCTTCCTGTCAGCTGTTTTGGGTGGGGAAATTTGGACTCTTTGGGCAGAATTCTTACCTGCAAGTCTGCTTTGCTCCGTGAAAAGTACAAGACTTGCCATGGAGAATAGTCATATCAAATATCAAAGAACCTGTCCACTTGCCATTGCACCACTTCATTCAGTCCTTTAGGACGACCAAGCACAGAAAAGGGCAATCCTAAAACCTTTCATTGTAATAATACATTGAGGACAAAAGGCAACAGAAAACAAGCCAAAACATCAATTTGGACATTGGTGGTAGATGTAATAGTCACTGAAAGATCAATAGGGGGTTTACTTGTCAAGGCAGAGGGGCGCTGTGTAAAGTCCCTGAAGAAGCCCTTTGGGTTATCCGTTTATAAATCGCCTTACCCCGTGCTGCTCTTTACTTCGTGGCAACTTGAACTCCTACACTGCAACTTGAACTCCTACGCTGGAAATATGTACACAGAGAAGCCTTTGTGCCTCGTTGGCGCAGTAGCCAGCGCGTCAGTCTCATAATCTGAAGGCCGTGAGTTCGACCCTCACACGGGGCAGGGTTTTTAATCCCCGTTTCCTCAATTTCTTTATGCCCGGAGACACAAATAATAAGTAGATCTTCTTCTGTCAGCAGTAAAACACTCTCATTTGTCTTGGAGATCTCGCCCCTCACGCAGACCTGGTGAGTTGGCTCGTTTTTGTCTTCATCCGTGGGTTCCATGGTGTAATGGTCAGCACTCTGGACTCTGAATCCAGTAATCCGAGTTCAAGTCTCGGTGGAACCTTCCTGTCAGCTGTTTTGGGTGGGGAAATTTGGACTCTTTGGGCAGAATTCTTACCTGCAAGTCTGCTTTGCTCCGTGAAAAGTACAAGACTTGCCATGGAGAATAGTCATATCAAATATCAAAGAACCTGTCCACTTGCCATTGCACCACTTCATTCAGTCCTTTAGGACGACCAAGCACAGAAAAGGGCAATCCTAAAACCTTTCATTGTAATAATACATTGAGGACAAAAGGCAACAGAAAACAAGCCAAAACATCAATTTGGACATTGGTGGTAGATGTAATAGTCACTGAAAGATCAATAGGGGGTTTACTTGTCAAGGCAGAGGGGCGCTGTGTAAAGTCCCTGAAGAAGCCCTTTGGGTTATCCGTTTATAAATCGCCGTACCCCGTGCTGCTCTTTACTTCGTGGCAACTTGAACTCCTACACTGCAACTTGAACTCCTACGCTGGAAATATGTACACAGAGAAGCCTTTGTGCCTCGTTGGCGCAGTAGCCAGCGCGTCAGTCTCATAATCTGAAGGCCGTGAGTTCGACCCTCACACGGGGCAGGGTTTTTAATCCCCCTTTCCTCAATTTCTTTATGCCCGGAGACACAAATAATAAGTAGAGCTTCTTCTGTCAGCAGTAAAACACTCTCATTTGTCTTGGAGATCTCGCCCCTCACGCAGACCTGGTGAGTTGGCTCGTTTTTGTCTTCATCCGTGGGTTCCATGGTGTAATGGTCAGCACTCTGGACTCTGAATCCAGTAATCCGAGTTCAAGTCTCGGTGGAACCTTCCTGTCAGCTGTTTTGGGTGGGGAAATTTGGACTCTTTGGGCAGAATTCTTACCTGCAAGTCTGCTTTGCTCCGTGAAAAGTACAAGACTTGCCATGGAGAAGAGTCATATCAAATATCAAAGAACCTGTCCACTTGCCATTGCACCACTTCATTCAGACATTTAGGCCGACCAAGCACAGAAAAGGGCAATCCTAAAACCTTTCATTGTAATAATTCATTGAGGACAAAAGGCAACAGAAAACAAGCCAAAACATCAATTTGGACATTGATGGTAGATGTAATAGTCACTGAAAGATCAATAGGGGGTTTACTTGTCAAGGCAGAGGGGCGCTGTGTAAAGTCCCTGAAGAAGCCCTTTGGGTTATCCGTTTATAAATCGCCGTACCCCGTGCTGCTCTTTACTTCGTGGCAACTTGAACTCCTACACTGCAACTTGAACTCCTAAGCTGGAAATATGTACACAGAGAAGCCTTTGTGCCTCGTTGGCGCAGTAGGCAGCGCGTCAGTCTCATAATCTGAAGGCCGTGAGTTCGACCCTCACACGGGGCAGGGTTTTTAATCCCCCTTTCCTCAATTTCTTTATGCCCGGAGACACAAATAATAAGTAGAGCTTCTTCTGTCAGCAGTAAAACACTCTCATTTGTCTTGGAGATCTCGCCCCTCACGCAGACATGCTGAGTTGGCTCGTTTTTGTCTTCATCCGTGGGTTCCATGGTGTAATGGTCAGCACTCTGGACTCTGAATCCAGTAATCCGAGTTCAAGTCTCGGTGGAACCTTCCTGTCAGCTGTTTTGGGTGGGGAAATGTGGACTCTTTGGGCAGAATTCTTACCTGCAAGTCTGCTTTCCTCCGTGAAAAGTACAAGACTTGCCATGGAGAAAAGTCATATCAAATATCAAAGAACCTGTCCACTTGCCATTGCACCACTTCATTCAGTCCTTTAGGACGACCAAGCACAGAAAAGGGCAATCCTAAAACCTTTCATTGTAATAATACATTGAGGACAAAAGGCAACAGAAAACAAGCCAAAACATCAATTTGGACATTGGTGGTAGATGTAATAGTCACTGAAAGATCAATAGGGGGTTTACTTGTCAAGGCAGAGGGGCGCTGTGTAAAGTCCCTGAAGAAGCCCTTTGGGTTATCCGTTTATAAATCGCCTTACCCCGTGCTGCTCTTTACTTCGTGGCAACTTGAACTCCTACACTGCAACTTGAACTCCTACGCTGGAAATATGTACACAGAGAAGCCTTTGTGCCTCGTTGGCGCAGTAGGCAGCGCGTCAGTCTCATAATCTGAAGGCCGTGAGTTCGACCCTCACACGGGGCAGGGTTTTTAATCCCCGTTTCCTCAATTTCTTTATGCCCGGAGACACAAATAATAAGTAGAGCTTCTTCTGTCAGCAGTAAAACACTCTCATTTGTCTTGGAGATCTCGCCCCTCACGCAGACCTGGTGAGTTGGCTCGTTTTTGTCTTCATCCGTGGGTTCCATGGTGTAATGGTCAGCACTCTGGACTCTGAATCCAGTAATCCGAGTTCAAGTCTCGGTGGAACCTTCCTGTCAGCTGTTTTGGGTGGGGAAATTTGGACTCTTTGGGTAGAATTCTTACCTGCAAGTCTGCTTTGCTCCGTGAAAAGTACAAGACTTGCCATGGAGAATAGTCATATCAAATATCAAAGAACCTGTCCACTTGCCATTGCACCACTTCATTCAGTCCTTTAGGACGACCAAGCACAGAAAAGGGCAATCCTAAAACCTTTCATTGTAATAATACATTGAGGACAAAAGGCAACAGAAAACAAGCCAAAACATCAATTTGGACATTGGTGGTAGATGTAATAGTCACTGAAAGATCAATAGGGGGTTTACTTGTCAAGGCAGAGGGGCGCTGTGTAAAGTCCCTGAAGAAGCCCTTTGGGTTATCCGTTTATAAATCGCCGTACCCCGTGCTGCTCTTTACTTCGTGGCAACTTGAACTTCTACACTGAAACTTGAACTCCTACGCTGGAAATATGTAAACAGAGAAGCCTTTGTGCCTCGTTGGCGCAGTAGGCAGCGCGTCAGTCTCATAATCTGAAGGCTGTGAGTTCGACCCTCACACGGGGCAGGGTTTTTAATCCCCCTTTTCTCAATTTCTTTATGCCCGGAGACACAAATAATAAGTAGAGCTTCTTCTGTCAGCAGTAAAACACTCTCATTTGTCCTGGAGATCTCGCCCCTCACGCAGACCTGGTGAGTTGGCTCGTTTCTGTCTCCGTCTGTGGGTTCCATGGTGTAATGGTCAGCACTCTGGACTCTGAATCCAGTAATCCGAGTTCAAGTCTCGGTGGAACCTTCCTGTCAGCTGTTTTTGGTGGGGAAATTTGGACTCTTTGGGCAGAATTCTTACCTGCAAGTCTGCTTTGCTCCGTGAAAAGTACAAGACTTGCCATGGAGAATAGTCATATCAAATATCAAAGAACCTGTCCACTTGCCATTGCACCACTTCATTCAGTCCTTTAGGACGACCAAGCACAGAAAAGGGCAATCCTAAAACCTTTCATTGTAATAATACATTGAGGACAAAAGGCAACAGAAAACAAGCCAAAACATCAATTTGGACATTGGTGGTAGATGTAATAGTCACTGAAAGATCAATAGGGGGTTTACTTGTCAAGGCAGAGGGGCGCTGTGTAAAGTCCCTGAAGAAGCCCTTTGGGTTATCCGTTTATAAATCGCCGTACCCCGTGCTGCTCTTTACTTCGTGGCAACTTGAACTCCTACACTGCAACTTGAACTCCTAAGCTGGAAATATGTACACAGAGAAGCCTTTGTGCCTCGCTGGCGCAGTAGGCAGCGCGTCAGTCTCATAATCTGAAGGCCGTGAGTTCGACCCTCACACGGGGCAGGGTTTTTAATCCCCCTTTCCTCAATTTCTTTATGCCCGGAGACACAAATAATAAGTAGAGCTTCTTCTGTCAGCAGTACAACACTCTCATTTGTCTTGGAGATCTCGCCCCTCACGCAGACATGCTGAGTTGGCTCGTTTTTGTCTTCATCCGTGGGTTCCATGGTGTAATGGTCAGCACTCTGGACTCTGAATCCAGTAATCCGAGTTCAAGTCTCGGTGGAACCTTCCTGTCAGCTGTTTTGGGTGGGGAAATTTGGACTCTTTGGGCAGAATTCTTACCTGCAAGTCTGCTTTGCTCCGTGAAAAGTACAAGACTTGCCATGGAGAATAGTCATATCAAATATCAAAGAACCTGTCCACTTGCCATTGCACCACTTCATTCAGTCCTTTAGGACGACCAAGCACAGAAAAGGGCAATCCTAAAACCTTTCATTGTAATAATACATTGAGGACAAAAGGCAACAGAAAACAAGCCAAAACATCAATTTGGACATTGGTGGTAGATGTAATAGTCACTGAAAGATCAATAGGGGGTTTACTTGTCAAGGCAGAGGGGCGCTGTGTAAAGTCCCTGAAGAAGCCCTTTGGGTTATCCGTTTATAAATCGCCGTACCCCGTGCTGCTCTTTACTTCGTGGCAGCTTCAACTCCTACACTGCAACTTGAAATCCTACGCTGGAAATATGTACACAGAGAAGCCTTTGTGCCTCGTTGGCGCAGTAGGCAACGCGTCAGTCTCATTATCTGAAGGCCGTGAGTTCGACCCTCACACGGGGCAGGGTTTTTAATCCCCCTTTCCTCAATTTCTTTATGCCCGGAGACACAAATAATAAGTAGAGCTTCTTCTGTCAGCAGTAAAACACTCTCATTTGTCTTGGAGATCTCGCCCCTCACGCAGGCATGCTGAGTTGGCTCGTTTTTGTCTTCATCCGTGGGTTCCATGGTGTAATGGTCAGCACTCTGGACTCTGAATCCAGTAATCCGAGTTCAAGTCTCGGTGGAACCTTCCTGTCAGCTGTTTTTGGTGGGGAAATTTGGACTCTTTGGGCAGAATTCTTACCTGCAAGTCTGCTTTGCTCCGTGAAAAGTACAAGACTTGCCATGGAGAATAGTCATATCAAATATCAAAGAACCTGTCCACTTGCCATTGCACCACTTCATTCAGTCCTTTAGGACGACCAAGCACAGAAAAGGGCAATCCTAAAACCTTTCATTGTAATAATACATTGAGGACAAAAGGCAACAGAAAACAAGCCAAAACATCAATTTGGACATTGGTGGTAGATGTAATAGTCACTGAAAGATCAATAGGGGGTTTACTTGTCAAGGCAGAGGGGCGCTGTGTAAAGTCCCTGAAGAAGCCCTTTGGGTTATCCGTTTATAAATCGCCTTACCCCGTGCTGCTCTTTACTTCGTGGCAACTTGAACTCCTACACTGCAACTTGAACTCCTACGCTGGAAATATGTACACAGAGAAGCCTTTGTGCCTCGTTGGCGCAGTAGGCAGCGCGTCAGTCTCATAATCTGAAGGCCGTGAGTTCGACCCTCACACGGGGCAGGGTTTTTAATCCCCCTTTCCTCAATTTCTTTATGCCCGGAGACACAAATAATAAGTAGAGCTTCTTCTGTCAGCAGTAAAACACTCTCATTTGTCTTGGAGATCTCGCCCCTCACGCAGACCTGGTGAGTTGGCTCGTTTTTGTCTTCATCCGTGGGTTCCATGGTATAATGGTCAGCACTCTGGACTCTGAATCCAGTAATCCGAGTTCAAGTCTCGGTGGAACCTTCCTGTCAGCTGTTTTGGGTGGGGAAATTTGGACTCTTTGGGCAGAATTCTTACCTGCAAGTCTGCTTTGCTCCGTGAAAAGTACAAGACTTGCCATGGAGAATAGTCATATCAAATATCAAAGAACCTGTCCACTTGCCATTGCACCACTTCATTCAGTCCTTTAGGACGACCAAGCACAGAAAAGGGCAATCCTAAAACCTTTCATTGTAATAATACATTGAGGACAAAAGGCAACAGAAAACAAGCCAAAACATCAATTTGGACATTGGTGGTAGATGTAATAGTCACTGAAAGATCAATAGGGGGTTTACTTGTCAAGGCAGAGGGGCGCTGTGTAAAGTCCCTGAAGAAGCCCTTTGGGTTATCCGTTTATAAATCGCCGTACCCCGTGCTGCTCTTTACTTCGTGGCAGCTTCAACTCCTACACTGCAACTTGAAATCCTACGCTGGAAATATGTACACAGAGAAGCCTTTGTGCCTCGTTGGCGCAGTAGGCAACGCGTCAGTCTCATTATCTGAAGGCCGTGAGTTCGACCCTCACACGGGGCAGGGTTTTTAATCCCCCTTTCCTCAATTTCTTTATGCCCGGAGACACAAATAATAAGTAGAGCTTCTTCTGTCAGCAGTAAAACACTCTCATTTGTCTTGGAGATCTCGCCCCTCACGCAGGCATGCTGAGTTGGCTCGTTTTTGTCTTCATCCGTGGGTTCCATGGTGTAATGGTCAGCACTCTGGACTCTGAATCCAGTAATCCGAGTTCAAGTCTCGGTGGAACCTTCCTGTCAGCTGTTTTTGGTGGGGAAATTTGGACTCTTTGGGCAGAATTCTTACCTGCAAGTCTGCTTTGCTCCGTGAAAAGTACAAGACTTGCCATGGAGAATAGTCATATCAAATATCAAAGAACCTGTCCACTTGCCATTGCACCACTTCATTCAGTCCTTTAGGACGACCAAGCACAGAAAAGGGCAATCCTAAAACCTTTCATTGTAATAATACATTGAGGACAAAAGGCAACAGAAAACAAGCCAAAACATCAATTTGGACATTGGTGGTAGATGTAATAGTCACTGAAAGATCAATAGGGGGTTTACTTGTCAAGGCAGAGGGGCGCTGTGTAAAGTCCCTGAAGAAGCCCTTTGGGTTATCCGTTTATAAATCGCCTTACCCCGTGCTGCTCTTTACTTCGTGGCAACTTGAACTCCTACACTGCAACTTGAACTCCTACGCTGGAAATATGTACACAGAGAAGCCTTTGTGCCTCGTTGGCGCAGTAGGCAGCGCGTCAGTCTCATAATCTGAAGGCCGTGAGTTCGACCCTCACACGGGGCAGGGTTTTTAATCCCCCTTTCCTCAATTTCTTTATGCCCGGAGACACAAATAATAAGTAGAGCTTCTTCTGTCAGCAGTAAAACACTCTCATTTGTCTTGGAGATCTCGCCCCTCACGCAGACCTGGTGAGTTGGCTCGTTTTTGTCTTCATCCGTGGGTTCCATGGTATAATGGTCAGCACTCTGGACTCTGAATCCAGTAATCCGAGTTCAAGTCTCGGTGGAACCTTCCTGTCAGCTGTTTTGGGTGGGGAAATTTGGACTCTTTGGGCAGAATTCTTACCTGCAAGTCTGCTTTGCTCCGTGAAAAGTACAAGACTTGCCATGGAGAATAGTCATATCAAATATCAAAGAACCTGTCCACTTGCCATTGCACCACTTCATTCAGTCCTTTAGGACGACCAAGCACAGAAAAGGGCAATCCTAAAACCTTTCATTGTAATAATACATTGAGGACAAAAGGCAACAGAAAACAAGCCAAAACATCAATTTGGACATTGGTGGTAGATGTAATAGTCACTGAAAGATCAATAGGGGGTTTACTTGTCAAGGCAGAGGGGCGCTGTGTAAAGTCCCTGAAGAAGCCCTTTGGGTTATCCGTTTATAAATCGCCGTACCCCGTGCTGCTCTTTACTTCGTGGCAACTTGAACTCCTACACTGCAACTTGAAATCCTACGCTGGAAATATGTACACAGAGAAGCCTTTGTGCCTCGTTGGCGCAGTAGGCAGCGCGTCAGTCTCATAATCTGAAGGCCGTGATTTCGACCCTCACACGGGGCAGGGTTTTTAGTCCCCCTTTCCTCAATTTCTTTATGCCCGGAGACACAAATAATAAGTAGAGCTTCTTCTGTCAGCAGTAAAACACTCTCATTTGTCTTGGAGATCTCGCCCCTCACGCAGACCTGGTGAGTTGGCTCGTTTTTGTCTTCATCCGTGGGTTCCATGGTGTAATGGTCAGCACTCTGGACTCTGAATCCAGTAATCCGAGTTCAAGTCTCGGTGGAACCTTCCTGTCAGCTGTTTTGGGTGGGGAAATTTGGACTCTTTGGGCAGAATTCTTACCTGCAAGTCTGCTTTGCTCCGTGAAAAGTACAAGACTTGCCATGGAGAATAGTCATATCAAATATCAAAGAACCTGTCCACTTGCCATTGCACCACTTCATTCAGTCCTTTAGGACGACCAAGCACAGAAAAGGGCAATCCTAAAACCTTTCATTGTAATAATACATTGAGGACAAAAGGCAACAGAAAACAAGCCAAAACATCAATTTGGACATTGGTGGTAGATGTAATAGTCACTGAAAGATCAATAGGGGGTTTACTTGTCAAGGCAGAGGGGCGCTGTGTAAAGTCCCTGAAGAAGCCCTTTGGGTTATCCGTTTATAAATCGCCGTACCCCGTGCTGCTCTTTACTTCGTGGCAACTTGAACTCCTACACTGCAACTTGAACTCCTACGCTGGAAATATGTACACAGAGAAGCCTTTGTGCCTCGTTGGCGCAGTAGGCAGCGCGTCAGTCTCATAATCTGAAGGCCGTGAGTTCGACCCTCACACGGGGCAGGGTTTTTAATCCCCTTTTCCTCAATTTCTTTATGCCCGGAGACACAAATAATAAGTAGAGCTTCTTCTGTCAGCAGTAAAACACTCTCATTTGTCTTGGAGATCTCGCCCCTCACGCAGACCTGGTGAGTTGGCTCGTTTTTGTCTTCATCCGTGGGTTCCATGGTGTAATGGTCAGCACTCTGGACTCTGAATCCAGTAATCCGAGTTCAAGTCTCGGTGGAACCTTCCTGTCAGCTGTTTTGGGTGGGGAAATTTGGACTCTTTGGGCAGAATTCTTACCTGCAAGTCTGCTTTGCTCCGTGAAAAGTACAAGACTTGCCATGGAGAAGAGTCATATCAAATATCAAAGAACCTGTCCACTTGCCATTGCACCACTTCATTCAGACATTTAGGCCGACCAAGCACAGAAAAGGGCAATCCTAAAACCTTTCATTGTAATAATTCATTGAGGACAAAAGGCAACAGAAAACAAGCCAAAACATCAATTTGGACATTGATGGTAGATGTAATAGTCACTGAAAGATCAATAGGGGGTTTACTTGTCAAGGCAGAGGGGCGCTGTGTAAAGTCCCTGAAGAAGCCCTTTGGGTTATCCGTTTATAAATCGCCGTACCCCGTGCTGCTCTTTACTTCGTGGCAACTTGAACTCCTACACTGCAACTTGAACTCCTAAGCTGGAAATATGTACACAGAGAAGCCTTTGTGCCTCGTTGGCGCAGTAGGCAGCGCGTCAGTATCATAATCTGAAGGCCGTGAGTTCGACCCTCACACGGGGCAGGGTTTTTAATCCCCCTTTCCTCAATTTCTTTATGCCCGGAGACACAAATAATAAGTAGAGCTTCTTCTGTCAGCAGTAAAACACTCTCATTTGTCTTGGAGATCTCGCCCCTCACGCAGACATGCTGAGTTGGCTCGTTTTTGTCTTCATCCGTGGGTTCCATGGTGTAATGGTCAGCACTCTGGACTCTGAATCCAGTAATCCGAGTTCAAGTCTCGGTGGAACCTTCCTGTCAGCTGTTTTGGGTGGGGAAATTTGGACTCTTTGGGCAGAATTCTTACCTGCAAGTCTGCTTTGCTCCGTGAAAAGTACAAGACTTGCCATGGAGAATAGTCATATCAAATATCAAAGAACCTGTCCACTTGCCATTGCACCACTTCATTCAGTCCTTTAGGACGACCAAGCACAGAAAAGGGCAATCCTAAAACCTTTCATTGTAATAATACATTGAGGACAAAAGGCAACAGAAAACAAGCCAAAACATCAATTTGGACATTGGTGGTAGATGTAATAGTCACTGAAAGATCAATAGGGGGTTTACTTGTCAAGGCAGAGGGGCGCTGTGTAAAGTCCCTGAAGAAGCCCTTTGGGTTATCCGTTTATAAATCGCCTTACCCCGTGCTGCTCTTTACTTCGTGGCAACTTGAACTCCTACACTGCAACTTGAACTCCTACGCTGGAAATATGTACACAGAGAAGCCTTTGTGCCTCGTTGGCGCAGTAGCCAGCGCGTCAGTCTCATAATCTGAAGGCCGTGAGTTCGACCCTCACACGGGGCAGGGTTTTTAATCCCCGTTTCCTCAATTTCTTTATGCCCGGAGACACAAATAATAAGTAGAGCTTCTTCTGTCAGCAGTAAAACACTCTCATTTGTCTTGGAGATCTCGCCCCTCACGCAGACCTGGTGAGTTGGCTCGTTTTTGTCTTCATCCGTGGGTTCCATGGTGTAATGGTCAGCACTCTGGACTCTGAATCCAGTAATCCGAGTTCAAGTCTCGGTGGAACCTTCCTGTCAGCTGTTTTGGGTGGGGAAATTTGGACTCTTTGGGCAGAATTCTTACCTGCAAGTCTGCTTTGCTCCGTGAAAAGTACAAGACTTGCCATGGAGAATAGTCATATCAAATATCAAAGAACCTGTCCACTTGCCATTGCACCACTTCATTCAGTCCTTTAGGACGACCAAGCACAGAAAAGGGCAATCCTAAAACCTTTCATTGTAATAATACATTGAGGACAAAAGGCAACAGAAAACAAGCCAAAACATCAATTTGGACATTGGTGGTAGATGTAATAGTCACTGAAAGATCAATAGGGGGTTTACTTGTCAAGGCAGAGGGGCGCTGTGTAAAGTCCCTGAAGAAGCCCTTTGGGTTATCCGTTTATAAATCGCCGTACCCCGTGCTGCTCTTTACTTCGTGGCAACTTGAACTCCTACACTGCAACTTGAACTCCTACGCTGGAAATATGTACACAGAGAAGCCTTTGTGCCTCGTTGGCGCAGTAGCCAGCGCGTCAGTCTCATAATCTGAAGGCCGTGAGTTCGACCCTCACACGGGGCAGGGTTTTTAATCCCCCTTTCCTCAATTTCTTTATGCCCGGAGACACAAATAATAAGTAGAGCTTCTTCTGTCAGCAGTAAAACACTCTCATTTGTCTTGGAGATCTCGCCCCTCACGCAGACCTGGTGAGTTGGCTCGTTTTTGTCTTCATCCGTGGGTTCCATGGTGTAATGGTCAGCACTCTGGACTCTGAATCCAGTAATCCGAGTTCAAGTCTCGGTGGAACCTTCCTGTCAGCTGTTTTGGGTGGGGAAATTTGGACTCTTTGGGCAGAATTCTTACCTGCAAGTCTGCTTTGCTCCGTGAAAAGTACAAGACTTGCCATGGAGAAGAGTCATATCAAATATCAAAGAACCTGTCCACTTGCCATTGCACCACTTCATTCAGACATTTAGGCCGACCAAGCACAGAAAAGGGCAATCCTAAAACCTTTCATTGTAATAATTCATTGAGGACAAAAGGCAACAGAAAACAAGCCAAAACATCAATTTGGACATTGATGGTAGATGTAATAGTCACTGAAAGATCAATAGGGGGTTTACTTGTCAAGGCAGAGGGGCGCTGTGTAAAGTCCCTGAAGAAGCCCTTTGGGTTATCCGTTTATAAATCGCCGTACCCCGTGCTGCTCTTTACTTCGTGGCAACTTGAACTCCTACACTGCAACTTGAACTCCTAAGCTGGAAATATGTACACAGAGAAGCCTTTGTGCCTCGTTGGCGCAGTAGGCAGCGCGTCAGTCTCATAATCTGAAGGCCGTGAGTTCGACCCTCACACGGGGCAGGGTTTTTAATCCCCCTTTCCTCAATTTCTTTATGCCCGGAGACACAAATAATAAGTAGAGCTTCTTCTGTCAGCAGTAAAACACTCTCATTTGTCTTGGAGATCTCGCCCCTCACGCAGACATGCTGAGTTGGCTCGTTTTTGTCTTCATCCGTGGGTTCCATGGTGTAATGGTCAGCACTCTGGACTCTGAATCCAGTAATCCGAGTTCAAGTCTCGGTGGAACCTTCCTGTCAGCTGTTTTGGGTGGGGAAATGTGGACTCTTTGGGCAGAATTCTTACCTGCAAGTCTGCTTTCCTCCGTGAAAAGTACAAGACTTGCCATGGAGAAAAGTCATATCAAATATCAAAGAACCTGTCCACTTGCCATTGCACCACTTCATTCAGTCCTTTAGGACGACCAAGCACAGAAAAGGGCAATCCTAAAACCTTTCATTGTAATAATACATTGAGGACAAAAGGCAACAGAAAACAAGCCAAAACATCAATTTGGACATTGGTGGTAGATGTAATAGTCACTGAAAGATCAATAGGGGGTTTACTTGTCAAGGCAGAGGGGCGCTGTGTAAAGTCCCTGAAGAAGCCCTTTGGGTTATCCGTTTATAAATCGCCTTACCCCGTGCTGCTCTTTACTTCGTGGCAACTTGAACTCCTACACTGCAACTTGAACTCCTACGCTGGAAATATGTACACAGAGAAGCCTTTGTGCCTCGTTGGCGCAGTAGGCAGCGCGTCAGTCTCATAATCTGAAGGCCGTGAGTTCGACCCTCACACGGGGCAGGGTTTTTAATCCCCGTTTCCTCAATTTCTTTATGCCCGGAGACACAAATAATAAGTAGAGCTTCTTCTGTCAGCAGTAAAACACTCTCATTTGTCTTGGAGATCTCGCCCCTCACGCAGACCTGGTGAGTTGGCTCGTTTTTGTCTTCATCCGTGGGTTCCATGGTGTAATGGTCAGCACTCTGGACTCTGAATCCAGTAATCCGAGTTCAAGTCTCGGTGGAACCTTCCTGTCAGCTGTTTTGGGTGGGGAAATTTGGACTCTTTGGGTAGAATTCTTACCTGCAAGTCTGCTTTGCTCCGTGAAAAGTACAAGACTTGCCATGGAGAATAGTCATATCAAATATCAAAGAACCTGTCCACTTGCCATTGCACCACTTCATTCAGTCCTTTAGGACGACCAAGCACAGAAAAGGGCAATCCTAAAACCTTTCATTGTAATAATACATTGAGGACAAAAGGCAACAGAAAACAAGCCAAAACATCAATTTGGACATTGGTGGTAGATGTAATAGTCACTGAAAGATCAATAGGGGGTTTACTTGTCAAGGCAGAGGGGCGCTGTGTAAAGTCCCTGAAGAAGCCCTTTGGGTTATCCGTTTATAAATCGCCGTACCCCGTGCTGCTCTTTACTTCGTGGCAACTTGAACTCCTACACTGCAACTTGAAATCCTACGCTGGAAATATGTACACAGAGAAGCCTTTGTGCCTCGTTGGCGCAGTAGGCAGCGCGTCAGCCTCATAATCTGAAGGCCGTGAGTTCGACCCTCACACGGGGCAGGGTTTTTAATCCCCCTTTCCTCAATTTCTTTATGCCCGGAGACACAAATAATAAGTAGAGCTTCTTCTGTCAGCAGTAAAACACTCTCATTTGTCTTGGAGATCTCGCCCCTCACGCAGACCTGGTGAGTTGGCTCGTTTTTGTCTTCATCCGTGGGTTCCATGGTGTAATGGTCAGCACTCTGGACTCTGAATCCAGTAATCCGAGTTCAAGTCTCGGTGGAACCTTCCTGTCAGCTGTTTTTGGTGGGGAAATTTGGACTCTTTGGGCAGAATTCTTACCTGCAAGTCTGCTTTGCTCCGTGAAAAGTACAAGACTTGCCATGGAGAAGAGTCATATCAAATATCAAAGAACCTGTCCACTTGCCATTGCACCACTTCATTCAGACATTTAGGCCGACCAAGCACAGAAAAGGGCAATCCTAAAACCTTTCATTGTAATAATTCATTGAGGACAAAAGGCAACAGAAAACAAGCCAAAACATCAATTTGGACATTGGTGGTAGATGTAATAGTCACTGAAAGATCAATAGGGGGTTTACTTGTCAAGGCAGAGGGGCGCTGTGTAAAGTCCCTGAAGAAGCCCTTTGGGTTATCCGTTTATAAATCGCCGTACCCCGTGCTGCTCTTTACTTCGTGGCAACTTGAACTCCTACACTGCAACTTGAAATCCTACGCTGGAAATATGTACACAGAGAAGCCTTTGTGCCTCGTTGGCGCAGTAGGCAGCGCGTCAGTCTCATAATCTGAAGGCCGTGAGTTCGACCCTCACACGGGGCAGGGTTTTTAATCCCCCTTTCCTCAATTTCTTTATGCCCGGAGACACAAATAATAAGTAGAGCTTCTTCTGTCAGCAGTAAAACACTCTCTTATTTGTCTTGGAGATCTCGCCCCTCACGCAGACCTGGTGAGTTGGCTCGTTTTTGTCTTCATCTGTGGGTTCCATGGTGTAATGGTCAGCACTCTGGACTCTGAATCCAGTAATCCGAGTTCAAGTCTCGGTGGAACCTTCCTGTCAGCTGTTTTTGGTGGGGAAATTTGGACTCTTTGGGCAGAATTCTTACCTGCAAGTCTGCTTTGCTCCGTGAAAAGTACAAGACTTGCCATGGAGAAGAGTCATATCAAATATCAAAGAACCTGTCCACTTGCCATTGCACCACTTCATTCAGACATTTAGGCCGACCAAGCACAGAAAAGGGCAATCCTAAAACCTTTCATTGTAATAATACATTGAGGACAAAAGGCAACAGAAAACAAGCCAAAACATCAATTTGGACATTGGTGGTAGATGTAATAGTCACTGAAAGATCAATAGGGGGTTTACTTGTCAAGGCAGAGGGGCGCTGTGTAAAGTCCCTGAAGAAGCCCTTTGGGTTATCCGTTTATAAATCGCCGTACCCCCAGCTGCTCTTTACTTCGTGGCAACTTGAACTCCTACACTGCAACTTGAACTCCTAAGCTGGAAATATGTACACAGAGAAGCCTTTGTGCCTCGTTGGCGCAGTAGGCAGCGCGTCAGTCTCATAATCTGAAGGCCGTGAGTTGGACCCTCACACGGGGCAGGCTTTTTAATCCCCCTTTCCTCAATTTCTTTATGCCCGGAGACACAAATAATAAGTAGAGCTTCTTCTGTCAGCAGTAAAACACTCTCATTTGTCTTGGAGATCTCGCCCCTCACGCAGACCTGGTGAGTTGGCTCATTTTTGTCTTCATCTGTGGGTTCCATGGTGTAATGGTCAGCACTCTGGACTCTGAATCCAGTAATCTGAGTTCAAGTCTCGGTGGAACCTTCCTGTCAGCTGTTTTTGGTGGGGAAATTTGGACTCTTTGGGCAGAATTCTTACCTGCAAGTCTGCTTTGCTCCGTGAAAAGTACAAGACTTGCCATGGAGAAGAGTCATATCAAATATCAAAGAACCTGTCCACTTGCCATTGCACCACTTCATTCAGACATTTAGGCCGACCAAGCACAGAAAAGGGCAATCCTAAAACCTTTCATTGTAATAATACATTGAGGACAAAAGGCAACAGAAAACAAGCCAAAACATCAATTTGGACATTGGTGGTAGATGTAATAGTCACTGAAAGATCAATAGGGGGTTTACTTGTCAAGGCAGAGGGGCGCTGTGTAAAGTCCCTGAAGAAGCCCTTCGGGTTATCCGTTTATAAATCGCCGCACCCCGTGCTGCTCTTTACTTCGTGGCAACTTGAACTCCTACACTGGAAATATGTACACAGAGAAGCCTTTGTGCCTCGTTGGTGCATTAGGCAGCGCGTCAGTCTCATAATCTGAAGGTCGTGAGTTCGACCCTCACACGTTGCAGGGTTTTTATTCCCCCTTTCCTATGACATCAGTTATATCACAGTATTTTACACTTCTCATTAAAACCTTCCTATCAGAGGAAACCCTGTGTCTGTCTCTAAATATGCACATCTTTTTTTATGTTTGTTTGTTATTATGTTACATAAATAACGAATAATTCCACATAAATGACAAATATCACAATTCTACTGGACTGTTGAATGACACATGAATAAAACACGTTGCTATACGTTGTAATAAAGTAACGTTTATGACTTGGTAACACCTGCTGTTGTCAACATGTGACGCATCCCCGATGCTATAAAGTCGCGTAAGCGCCGTCACCAATAAACCACGCAAATGTCCGCAGAAACACGGAGAGACGTGACCGTTAGCTCCCATACGCGATTTAGACCGAGTTCCGTTCACCGTATTAAACTAAAGTTAGTAATAATAACCATAAATCGTGGCTAAAGTTACGTGTGTGACGTCACGGCCGCCGCTAGCATCGATCGGCAGCAGGTTTGTTGTGGGCGAACTCATTTTCATTCACTCACATTTAAATAGTATTAGTATCCCTGCTTACACTCATAATAAACACCCATTAACCTGCGCTCTAGTACTAAAAGAGAACATAGTTGACATGTTGTACTTACGTCTTCCGCGTATTGTTAGAATCAGTGCTGTAGAGGTGGGTAAACTCTGAATTTTGTGATCATACAGACCTCGACGCGATGTGAAGCAACGCAACACAAAGCGTTGCGACTTCGATTTTATGTTACGCTCCCTGGTGGCTCGACCTGGAGCGCAACACAAGGACAACAGGTCAAAGCAAGTGTGGCGCCAGCCACACAAAATCCACCACACAAAATGTAACAAAAAAGTATTTATTTTGCAAAAGTGCAACACAGGGATCAACAAGGACTTTCAGTGGCACCAAAGAAAAGAACCTAAACAAACCCCCCCAAATTGCTGAAGCCACGGCGGTGAGTTGTGGCCTCAAGGTCTTAGGTGCATCAAGGGGCGGTAACCCTCGAACTCCGTGGTGGACACCGGTGGTCAGGGAAGCCGTCCGACTGAAGAAGGAGGCCTTCAAGGTTATGATATCCGGTGGGACTCCAGAGGCAGTTGCAGTGTACCGACAGGCTCGAAGGGCAGCAGCCTCTGCCGTGATGGAGGCAAAGCAGCGAGTATGGGAGGAGTTCGGGGTAACTATGGAGAAGGACTTTCGGTCGGCACCAAAGTGTTTTTGGAAGACCATCCGTCACCTCAGGAGGGGGAAACGGGGAACCATCCAAGCTGTGTACAGTAAGGATGGGACCCTGTTGACCGCGACTGAGGAGGTTATCGGGCGGTGGAAGGAACACTTTGAGGAACTCCTGAACCCAACTACTACGCCCTCTTTGGTGGAGGCGGAGCTGGAGGCGGAGGAGGGATCATCGTCAATTAGCCTGGTGGAAGTCACTGAGGTAGTCAAACAACTCCGCAGTGGCAAAGCCCCGGGGATTGATGAGATCCGTCCAGAGATGCTAAAAGCAATGGGTGTTGGGGGGTTGTCTTGGATGACACGCCTCTTCAACATTGCGTGGAAGTCTGGGACAGTGCCAAAAGAGTGGCAGATCGGGGTGGTGGTACCCCTCTTCAAAAAGGGGGACCAGAGAGTGTGTGCCAATTACAGGGGTATCACACTACTCAGCCTCCCGGGTAAAGTCTACTCTAAAGGTGCTGGAAAGGAGGGTTCGGCCGATAGTCGAACCAAGGATTGAAGAGGAACAATGCGGTTTTCGTCCTGGTCGTGGAACAACGGACCAGCTCTTCACTCTTTCCAGGATCATAGAGGGGGCTTGGGAGTATGCTCAACCAGTCTACATGTGTTTTGTGGACTTGGAGAAGGCGTATGACCGGGTCCCCCGAGAGATACTGTGGGAGGTGCTGCGGGAGTACGGGGTACTCCTTGCTTGGGGCCATCCAATCCTTGTACGCCCAAAGCGAGAGCTGTGTTCGGGTGCTCGGCAGTAAGTCGAAGGCGTTTCCGGTGGGGGTTGGCCTTCGCCAGGGCTGCGCCTTGTCACCAATCTTGTTTGTGGTCTTCATGGACAGGATATCGAGGCGTAGTCGGGGGGAGGAGGGTCTACAGTTCGGGGGGCTGCGGATCTCATCGCTGCTTTTTGCAGATGATGTGGTCCTGATGGCATCTTCCGTCTGTGACCTCCAACTCTCACTGGAGCGTTTCGCAGTCGAGTGTGAAGCGGTCGGGATGAGGATTAGCACCTCTAAATCTGAGGCCATGGTTCTCAGCAGGAAACCGATGGATTGCCTACTCCAGGTAGGGAATGTGTCCTTACCCCAAGTGAAGGAGTTCAAGTACCTCGGGGTCTTGTTCACGAGTGAGGGGAAGATGGAGTGTGAGTTTGGCCGGAGAATCGGAGCAGCGGGGGCGGTATTGCACTCGCTTTACCGCACCGTTGTGACGAAAAGAGAGCTGAGCCGAAAGGCAAAGCTCTCGATCTACCGGTCAATCTTCGTTCCTACCCTCACCTATGGTCATGAAGGATGGGTCATGACCGAAAGAACTAGGTCACGGGTACAAGCGGCCGAAATGGGTTTCCTCAGGAGAGTGGCTGGCGTCTCCCTTAGGGATAGGGTGAGAAGCTCAGCCATTCGCGAGGAGCTCGGAGTAGAGCCGCTGCTCCTTTGCGTCGAAAGGAGCCAGTTGAGGTGGTTTGGGCATCTGGTGAGGATGCCCCCTGGGCGCCTCCCTAGGGAGGTGTTTCAGGCACGGCCAGCTGGGAAGAGGCCCCGGGGAAGACCCAGGACTAGGTGGAGAGATTATATCTCTGCACTGGCCTGGGAACGCCTTGGGATCCCCCAGTCAGAGCTGGTAGATGTGGCCCGGGAAAGAGAAGTTTGGGGTCCCCTGCTGGAGCTGTTGCCCCGCGACCCGACCCCGGATAAGCGGTTGAAGATGGATGGATGGATGGACAAACCCCCCCCCCCCAATGACCGGTGCTTAGCACCATAAAGTACAGTGGGTGGTGCTCACTCTAGCCTAGGGTACTAAGAACAGGTACACCTACGTGTATGCAATATGTAAACCCCGGAGTATATTACCTGTCCTCATTGACCCTGTGCACACCACCAAAAGATATTACCACAACTACCACAAGTGCTCTTCCAACCGAGAGCCCAGCTCAACACAAAATAGCCCTCCTCTACTGAAAACAAACATTGACTATATAAAAAGGAATGGTTGATGGGAGATCTGGAACAGGTGTGGTGATTGGATGAGGGGGACCAGGTGTGCACATCTGTGAAGTGAGAGAATGGAAACAGAAGGGGGAGACAAAAACACAAACCAACAACACAAAAAAAGAACACCATATCTGTAGACCTATTCCCTTATAGCACTGTACGTAACACTCCCCCCCATAAAGAGTCAGCCCGTGGCTGACGATACCTCAGTTCATGGGTTAAACCCAGCTTGAAGTCAAATCCAGAAAAAAATAAAGGCCAAACAAAACTTAGCAACCACTAACCCACAATGGTTACACCCGGGACAGAGCGTCTGCAAACACATTTTCGGTGCCCTTTTTGTGGTGGATCACCAGGTTGTAATTGGTGATAATCAAGGACCAACGCATTAGTCGTTGGTTGTGATTGTGCATGCGATGCAGAAACACCAGCGGATTGTGGTCCGTGTAAACCATCACAGGCTCCGCACTAGACCCAACATAAACCTCAAAAAATTGGAGCGCGAGCAGCAAAGCCAACGTCTCCTGTTCTATGGTCGAGTAGCGCATTTGGGCACTATTGAATTTCTTTGAAAAGAATCCCACAGGGTGGACCAAACCCTCAGAATCCATCTGAGTTAGAACTGCCCCAGCACCAATAGAGCTCGCATCGACTTCAATGGAAAAAGATTTATTGAAATCAGGAGCACTTAGTACTGGGGCATTACATAATAGCGCTTTACAGCATTCAAAAGCGATTTGACACATATCTGACCAGACAAATTTTACCAATGGACTGATCAAGTCAGTCATCGGGGCTACAACGGAAGAGAAGTTCCTACAGAACCCTCTGTAGTAACCAGTCATTCCGAGGAATCGCCGTAATTCCCGCCGAGTGGTGGGTACTGGAAAAGACGTGATTGCTGCGATCTTTTCCTCCAAGGGTCGCACTTGGCCTCCGCCCACCTGTTTACCCAAGTAGGTCACAGTTGCCTTTCCAAACTCACATTTTGCAAGGTTTAGTGTCAGAGATGCATCCGCTAGTCGCTGAAACACTGTTCTTAGAGAGTCCACATGAGCAGTCCACTCTGACGAGTGTATTACCACATCATCCAAATATGCAGTACAGTTAGGCACACCACTGAACACACTACTCACCAACCTCTGGAAAGTGGCCGGAGCGTTTCTCATCCCGAAAGCCATCACAAAATATTGCGCAAAATTATCAGGAGTTGCAAAAGCACTGATGGCAGAAGCCCTTGGTGAAAGGGGAACTTGCCAATAACCTTTCAATAGATCCAACTTTGTGACATAGCGAGCGGATCCTATGGTATCCACGCAATCATCTACGCGGGGCATAGGAAATGAGTCAGGCACCGTTATATGGTTTACCTTACGATAATCTGTGCAGAATCGGACAGTACCGTCAGGCTTTGGAACCAATAAGCACGGAGAACTCCATGGACTGGAGCTGGGTCGTGCCAAGTTATTCTCCAGTAAATAATCAACCTCTTTTTTCATCAGAGATCTGTTGTATGCATTTACTCTGTACGGGTGCTGCTGACGGGGATTTTTGGGTGGCAACACCTGACCTGCAGCAGCCGCTGCCTCGTCCGCCTTCCTCTTCCTCCAGGCAGTGCTCCTACTTTCTCTGGGAATTTGAGGAGGCGGACCGGCAGGACCAGGGAAGACACCCAGGGCCATCAGGACCCTGGATGTCCTCCCGAGAAGAAACGAGGAGGAACAAAGCCCGTAAGCAAATAGTGCTGCAAGAGATTCTATCTCACAATCATCAGTATGTGAACTTACTTCAGAGTCTGAGGAGGGCTGCTGGAGATCAGGGTCCTGAACCTCTGGGGCCTCAGGAGAGGCCACTTGACCTGAACGGGATGGCTCAGACGGTGCGTCAGCTGGATCACCTGACCGGGCTTCTGCCACGCTGGAGGACGGAGTATCGGGCCCGAAGACGGTAGGGTCCGCTACGTCTTCTTTGATGCCCTCATCCTCCTCCAGCGCCTCGATGGCAGGAGCCTCGCCCGGAGTGTCAGGGTCCAGGCTGACGTCCTAAAGCACTTTGCCGGTCTGCTGGTACAGGTACTCCACTCCGATGAGCTCCCCTGTCACACAGAGAAGGATTCAGTAGCGGTTTGTTTTGCTGTCAGTTATGAGATGAGGTGTTTTCACATTGCATACCTGTGTACTCAGCCGGCTCGGTGAAGTCGTTAACCACGTGAAGACCAAGCACTCTTTGGCTCTTCTGGTTAAGGACGTGCTTGAGGTGGCCACTGTAAGAGGTCTCAGCCGTCCCCCGTCTGCAGCCGGTGGTGGTACAGCTGCCGCTGGTCCTCGTTCCTCCTCAACAGTCCATCCACCAGGAACTTCCCCACCATCATCTTGGCTGGCGTCCGCATCTCTCTGCCTAGCATGAGGAGGGCAGGAGCAGATCTGTAGGCCATCAGCACAAGACTAACATGGTCATCCCAGTTTGTGTTTTGCCGTTACTATGGCCAGCTGTTGCGCCAGCGTGCGGTTAAACCTTTCAACTAGTCCATCGCTCTGTGGGTGAAGTGGTGTAGTGCGAGTCTTGTGTGAGCAAAGTTTTTCACACATGGCAGAGAAGACACGGGACTCAAAGTTCCTGCCCTGGTCTGTGTGGACTATTTCAGGTGTGCCAAATCTGCTGAACATCCCTCCCACAAGAGCGTCCACTATAGTTTCTGCCTCCTGGTCTGGGAGGCTGTATGCCTCGGGCCACTTGGTGAAGTAGTCCATAGCAGTGAGGATGTACCGGTTACCTCTCTCAGTGCGGGGAAAGGGTCCGAGGACATCAATCCCCACCCTCTCCATGGGGCATCCTGCTGGAAACTGTTGGAGTTGGGCATGAGATGTGCCTGCAGGCCTCTTACGTGCAGTGCAGCTGTCGCAGCGGCGGCAGAAGTCCTCTACATCCCGCCTGTGCTGGCCCCAGTAGAACCCTTGACGGAGGCGGCGCAGGGTCTTATTAACGCCAAAATGACCAGACCCTGGTGAAAAAGTGGGAGAATTACGATTTAGTGGATATCTATCTAGTGGATATATATATATTATATATTGTGATGGGGTGAAGAAGGACACAACACGAGGGTCACGGTGAGTAGCCCGAAGGGTGGATTTTATTTAGGGGCTCTCCTTCTTCCTCTCTGTGCGCGGTGGCGTGTGGGTCCATGAAGTCCGTGGGGATACGTGGGCTCGCGGTCACGCACTGCTGTCTGGAGAAATAACAGAGATAATGTTAGCCAAGGCTTGGACATCTCCCAACTCTGTGTGTGGCGGTGAGGCTTATCAAGGCAGCCTCTGATCAGGCGCAGGTGTGGCCGCTCAGCCCGTGATGAGTGGGTGCAGGTGTGTCTGCTCCGTTTCCCGGGCGACGCTGACGGCAGCTCAGGACATTTTGTCACAATATATATATATATATATATATATTCTATTAAACTGTTAATTTATATTTTTTATTAATTTATTATTTATAATTTGCTTCCCGTTATTATTTTTTTCTGAATTGAAGCAGCTGGTACGTGGCATGTCTCCAGGGAGGTGTTGAAGATGTTTGTGAACCCCGGAGACAGGGGCTGTGGGGGATGGAGTCAGGACATTGTCTATCAAATCTGCAGTAGAACTCTATTCAGCTCGTCTGCCAGGCGAAGGTCATTCATGGAGTGGGGGGGTTTTGGCTTGTAGTTTGTGAGGTGTTTAAGGCCTCTCCAAACCGAAGCAGAGTCACTTGCTGAGAACTGTTGTTGGAGTTTCTCAGAGTACAGTCGTTTAGCATCTCTCACCGCCTTGCTGAACCTGTATTTTGACTCTGTGTACAAGACTTTGTTCCCGCTCCTAAATGCCTGGTCCTTCTGCAGGCGTAGTTTTCTGAGTTCCGCTGTGACCCAGGGTTTGTCGTTGTTGTAACTCACCGAGGTGCATCATGGAACACAGCTGTCCTCACAGAAGCCGATGTAAGAAGCCACAGCCTCTGAGAACTCATCCAGACTGTTGGTACCAGTCTTGAAAACATCCCAGCAATTCACCTCCAGAACAATAAGTGGAGTAACGTGTTTTGTCGAAGACGACGTAGAGAATGCCGTCTTGAGGGCTCCCTGAGGCTTGCGTAGGCTTTGTTGCTAGTCTAGAAAAATTGGTCGACGCACGCAAGGAGAGGTAAAAAAGCACGCAAGAGGTCAAGAGGTCAAATGTCATTCCTAGTGCGTGTCCTTGGGTCTCGGAAAATGCACAACCATAAACTAGGCTTTACTGTGGTGTATCAGTGATCCAGCGTGTTCTGCTCTCTGGTTTCGCATTTAATAAACTGTTTGTATCTAGGAAGTTAATGGCTGAGATTTCCTTTGTAAAGTCCCCAAGGACAATAACTAAGGAGTCCGGGTAGGTCCGCTCCACACGCCGTATCTGTTACTAAATTACTCAATAATAAGCCTTTGATTAATGCTTCATTATGTTGAGTCATCATGGAGTGCTACCAAAAACCTAATTCATACTTAAAAATTGTAAAATTACAGAGACTCGGTTGGGGCAGAATCAATATTTAGACCTCATGTTTAAGGAGTTTAAATACAAAATATAAAATTACTAGATGGCAGTGGTAGTGTCGACCGAACCATCGTCTATGATTTTACATGTCTGGCCCACTGATCAAAGGTCTGGCCCTAACCTAAAACTAGTTTGACACCCCTGCTGTAAGAGAACGTGTGGCTCAGGTGCCTCAACCATAATCATAAAACTGATTTATGGCAACTGACCTGTCGTACAAACAACATCCGGACTCTGGTGATGTGGCTCTGCCCACTCGGCTCCTCAGCTCAATGTTGTGACGCCTGCCACGGAGATGCCACAGATTCACTGAAGGTCGTCACAGACTTGCCATTGAGGGCCAGTGCCACAAGGAGGATTTCGGCCCTGCTGCATTAAGTACTTCAACAATGAGAGCCGGCCCTTTGACCTATCTTTAGCGAGAGTAATCTCGACCATTAGAGAAGCATCTGAGCCGTCACGCCGGGGCGTCAGTTCAGACGGTGTGTCGAGGGAATTGTTGCTTTTTGAAGAATAGCAGGGGATTTGAAGGTCATGCGTCTCTGGAAGCAACAGGAAGGCTAGCCGTAAACAGTGTTGGCAGTTGTTGTGTTCTAAATGAAGAAACGCTGGACGGACAGAGGGCATCGCTGATCGAAAGGTTAAAATCAAATGTATTTAATAAAAGAAAGGGTGTTGTGGTAAAAAGAACATCTCAGCTGAGGAGCCGCTGGTCTCTGCAACCAACGGGCCACAGGGCCCATTGACCATCCCTAGTGCCTGTTTGTTGCCTCCGCCAGCGAACTCGAAAACAATGGTTGCCTACAGGTATTTATGCCAATGCGTGAAGGTGTGAAAGTTAGTGTCCACACCTCTGGGAGTGGTCTTCTGGTGAGTTCAATGTGACTCGGATTTCGAATGAGCCTCAGTCAATATCAGTTGTTGTGCAAGTATTACATGCATGCATTCCAGTTGATTACATTACATTAAATACAATCATAGCTGTACATTGGTATTATTCTATTACAGCTGCAGAATTACAGTGGTTTGACAATATTGTCATTACTTTATTGATTACACAGTTTCAGACTCATGGCTGTATTGTGGTGTACACTATATGCATTTTATTAATTTTATAAACCGGGTCGTCAGTTTGTTTCTAATATCCTACACTGTCTAAGTTAGATGACCAAGAGGTGAGAAAGGAGGAAAAATACTGTTGTGCAGATTGTAATGCCCTCTGAGGTAAAATTGAAATGTGTTCATTTAGGCTATATAAAAAATAATTCAAAACCTTCGGATGTTTGATAAAACATCTATTTCAGAGGGATCTCTGAAGTTGTGCTAAATCTTAATAAATACAAGATAATAGAATTCTAAAAAGTATGAAAGTAATAATAATAACCATGAAACTTCTCAATTATATTATTTTGCATAAGCCTATTCTGTTTTGTTTGTTATCAGAAATGTTTTAATATGCAAATTAAAACTACTGCTTGCTTTTGGTATCGTGTATTGTGGAAGATACACCAACAAACAGAAAATGGATGAAAAAATGTCATTCCTAATTACTCAATTGGATCTTGAACATTAAAGTATCAGTTTTCTGTAAATTAATTCAGATTTAAATAAAACTAATTATCAAAAGCAATGATGGAATTTATTAAACAACAGTGCAAAAGTGCAGACAAGGAGCAAGAGTTGGTGGTGAAGGTGGAGGAGGAATAAGCATCTCTGGAACATGGCTCTTGTGGTAGAAGGAATGATCCCGGCTCTCGATCAGCTCCTGGTACATCTGGACGTGTGGAGTCCAACAACAACTGGAGAAAACCACAAAAAAATGTCTTAAGTCACCGGGCATCACCAAAACACCCTCAAATTATGAAACCAATGCCAATTGAAGGAGTGTTTAAATTCATAAAGTAAACAGACTTTCTAACATTTTAGGTCTTTCATTTCATCAAGAGTTTACTCCAGGTATTTTATAAGACTCAAATATAAAACATCCTTTTTTAACTAAATGACTTCTACAGGATTCTATCACTCTGCTACGCATCAGCCTGATGTCACTGATTGAGTTCAGACCAGCAGGAGAAAGCTGAACTTATCTTTGGTTAATGTTGTATCGGAGGACGTATAGTTGGCTGGCAGATAGTTCAGGCAGAGTTGTAGGTGCACGGTGATGGTTGTATGTGGAGGTTGATGCTCTAGCGATCTTCAAGGATCTTCAGGTGGAGGCTTCCACAGGTAAGCAGAGGCTGTGCAATCTACAGGTAGAGGGCGCAACTGTGGGTTGCTGGCAGAAGCTATTTAGGAGGAGGTTCGGTTGCAGCTGGGAGAGGCTTCAGGTGTAGCATCGCAGAGGATGCAGGCGCTGGAGCACGTTGAATTCTGGCTCAATGGGAGTTGTGGATGAAGTTTCTCAGGAGTAAGACAATTTAGAGGTCGTAGGTGGAGGAACGGCAGGTGCCAGAATCCGCAGGTGGAGGGAACAAATGTAGATTCTGGCAGAGGCTGTAGTTGAAGATTTGAAAGGCAGCACTCTGCACAAACTGCCGTTGGTGGTGAGCAGCAGGTTTTGCCAGAGGCAGGAAGGTGGACGTTTAGGTGCCAACAAGTAACTGTAGGTGACTCTAGGTGGAGGTTCGGTTTCAGCTGTTTGCCACAATCTACTGGTGGAGACGGTGAATGGCAGGTTTGTGGTAGAAGCTATTTAGGTGAAGCTTTGGTTGCATCTTGATGAGGTTGGACACATGGATGAAACATCAGCAGCTTGTGGCAGGGGCCTGAAGGTGGAGGTTTGAAAGGTAGATTATCACCAGGATCTTCAGGTGGAGGCAAAATGCATAGGTAACTGGCAGTGGTTTTAGATGGAGGTTCTGCTGCAGCTTTCTACAAAAGTCTCCAGGTGGAGTAGGCAACTGCACATTGTCGCAGAGGCTAAAGGTGGAGGATTTAACGGCATCTGCCTGCCATACCCTGCAGGTGGAGGCGGCACCTACACGATCTGACAAAGGCTTTACGTTGAGGCTTCAAAGGCATCTTTATACAAATGTCTTCCAGCATACTACAGTTAGAGGCGGTGACTGCAGGTTGCGGCAGATGCGTGAAGGTGGAGGTTTGGGAGGTAGAGTTAGGGTTCATCAGTATGTTCAGGTGGAGGCGGCATACAGAGGTAACTGGCGTAGGCCATGCTGGAGGCAGCTACAGCTGGAGGCAGCAATAGCAGGTCAGAGGCTATTTAGGTGGAGATTTGGTTGCAGCTGACTGCCAACAACCAACCGTTTTAGGCAGACACTGCAGGTGCTGGTAGAGGCGGAAGATTCAGGCTCAGTTGCAGCTGTCTGCCAATATCTGCTGGTGGAGAATGTAACAGCAGATTAGTGGCAGAGGCTGGATATTTAGGTACAGCTGGCGGTGGAGGTTTTGTTGTAGCCCCTCAACCACAATCTGCAAGTGGAGGGTGCAACTGCACAGAGGCTATTAAGGTGGAATTTAGTTGCAGTTGTCTGCAAGCAGACTGCAGTTCGAGGCAAAAACCGCAAGTTGTTGGCAGAGGATTTTAGGTGTAGGCTGGCAGAGACTGCAGGTGGTGCAACTGTGGTCGTTGGACGTAGGTGGAGGTTTGGTTGAAGCTGTCTGCCAGCAACCTGCAGTTGGAGGCGGCATCAACAGGTCACTGGCAGAGGCTGTAGGTGAAGATTTGGTTGCAGCTGCCTGCCGGCAACCTGCAGGTGCAGGCAGAGGCAGAGGGTGGAGGCTCAGTTCCAGCTTTCTGCCAATATCTGCTGGTAGAGGCAGCAATAGGTTTGTGGTAGAGGTTATTTAGATGGAGGTTGGTCTCTAGCTATTTAGCACAATCTACAGGTGGAAGAAGCAAATGCAGGTTGCTGCAGAGGCTGAAAGTGGACGACTAAATAGCAGCTTTTTGCCAGAATATGCAGGTGGAAGCAGCACTTGCAGGATCTGACGGAGAGTCTGAGTGGATGCTTTATAGGCAGCTCTATTACAGGATGTTTAGGTGGAAGCGGCATCAACAGGTCACTGGCAGAGAACGTAGGTGGAGGTTTGATTGCAGCTGACTGCCAGCAACCTTGAGTTGGAGGTGGTAACAGCAGTTTAGGGGTTGAGTCTATATAAGGTGGAGGTTTGCGAGCAGCTGTCAGCAACATGCAGTTGGAGGCAGCAACTGCAGATTGCTAGAGGAGGCTGAAGGTTCCAGCTGCCACAACTTGCCGGTGGAGGCAGCAACAGCAAGTCTGTGGCAGAGGCTCTTTAGTGGAGGATAGGTTGGAGGTGGTGGAGCATGTTGAATTGTAGTGAAATGTGAGTTGTTGATGCAAATTGTCCAGAGACACTTTCCCCACAGTTTGTAGGTGGAAATACATCTCCAGCTACAAAGCCCCAGCCACGATCAGCAGGTGGATAGTGGGGCAGCGTGGTAAAAGCTGCTGGCAGAGGGTGGAGGCAGCAGAAAGCTAATGTCAGCTGGAATCTGCAGGACAACGACGGGGGCTGGAGGTGGAGAGGAGTTTCTCTCCTGGCGGGCACCACCGTGCGAACCATCTTCGTACGGTGTTTTTCATACTTAAAATCACACAACTTTTGCTCATCTGCAATATACAGATGTGATCTTAATGGAGGGTTTTTGAGTTTTTAGCGCTTCTGTGGTGTCCCTGGCTTTGGCTCCCCCAAAATGTCCACCTGGTGGAGGGGAGGGAAGACTCCAACCCCGTAGGAGACATCCACGTGCACCAGTCCGTCTCCGTTGACTGTTTCGGTGAACAGGGGACGGTCCAGTCTCTGCCACAGCTTCTGCTTGATGACGCGCCCCAGGCTCAGAGTGTAAGGACGCAGACGGCCGCTCTTGAACCTGAGAGGTAAAAACAACGAGTTTAATCACAACGTCACACGTGGTTCAAATGTTGCTGTGAGGGAATATTGAGCGATACATTTAGTTGTGATTGGAAGAATGTGCTTATTATGTGTCCGATTGTTGACACAACGCACCTCAGCATTTCATCAACAACCTCGTGGTACAGCTGCTGGTATTCTTCCACTGGGAGGTTGAATATGTTCAGAGGGCCGTCGTGCAGTGGAGCAGTGGAGGGCTGGAGGCTGGGGGCCACACAGGAGACTCGGGGCAGGTCAGCAGGTGGGATGGTCGCTCCAGGCTTCCGGACCAAATCCAAAGACCCTGAATGGTCACCAGCTGAGGAGGGCTGCACAGCGGGGACACAGTCCAACACCTCTGGATGGTCAGGGAGGGGACGGGCTCCGGAGGTGCGCCTCCTCTTCTGGTGAAGGTCTCCGGGAGCAGCAGAGGGCCGGCGCTTTCTCTTTAGAGTCGGCCCCTGGTCAGCAACACATCAAAGGGTGTGAGTGAACTTCATACTGAACAACACACTGTCACAGAGAAACCTCTGCATCACATGCACTGCAGAGAGCCTTCACAGATTCTGTCCATTTTGAAGGATTTTTAATATGCAATCTCTTTGCTTGTTTGTACACTGACTCACTCCGGGTCCTGAGGATTACATTGTGAACAGTTTGAAAGAACAAGTCTCACCTGCTTGTCCCTGCAGCATGAACACTGTCTCCAGGCTGAGGGCCTCGACGCGCTCTCTGCCTGGCGAGCAGAGGTTCTCCTTACTGTCTGGTTGTCGGTCAGGAGAACGGGAACGTCACACTGCAACAACATAGACTTGTGTTAGAAGGAAGCTTTACAAGTACGGTCAAAGCAGAACGTTTCATTTCTCAATTCACTGTGAAAACCAACTGATATTTCCCCTAAAACATGACGTGTATTTCCACACGCGCAGAGGTTCTATCAGCACATTCAACCATCGAAAGAGTTCACAGAGACCAGATGAAGTTTGTAGGAGCTTGAGCTGCAGGGCCGCTGTGAACACCTGTTCCTCACACAAGTACGCCGTGTGGACAGGTTGGATGTGCCTCAGTGTTAGCGGACCGACACTTAACTATTAATAACATGAATTAAGGAACATGTGATCAAGTGAAAAGACTCTGCATTTAAAGCTGCTGGAGAAACTCGCTGAAGACATGTGTGGTCTTTGGTTTTGACTAAATAGTTATAATATCAAGCAGGTACAGTACAGCTGTCAGCTGAGACCAGTCGTATAGGGGGGGGGGGTGTTCATAGCAGAGCTGATTATCACGTCACTTCTAGGGGTCTGAAGGTCTCAACGGTAAAACAGAAAACATTGTTGACATTCAAAGGGTTCAAATCTCACATTTTCCATGATGAAAGTTACTTTAGTCGCTCTGGTCAGTCTCTGTGACTCTTTAGTTCTTGTAATAAAGGAAGAAGTCCGCAGTAGAAGAGGTTGTTAGCAAGAAATCGTTGAGCTGAACTTGAGGAAACACTTTCAAGCAACTGCTTGAGTGGTTGTTTATGTTCAAATGAGGATTCCATAGAATCATCGGAAGAACCGTAGCAACCATGGAATCCTGCACGTCTATTTTGTGTCTGTGTGTTCTAATGTTTTATCCAACCATTTCTGAACATAGGAATGCATCCTCAGTCACAATGTCTGAACATGTTCTTTATATCATTATATATGGATATATTAATTGAGCTCTGGTGCAGGTCCATGCAATAATTAGATAATAAAGATATTATAACCAGTAACATATTTAATGTCAACCTGTTATTTTATAAGCGTTAATGTGTTTACAGGAAGAAGTTGTTGGATACTAGTAATTGTTTTTTAATTTACCGAGTTCAGGGGGTCAGTGAAGGTCTCATGACATGTGAAGCTGTGGAACCTGTCAATCATCCTAGCTACCCATGGGGGCGGGTACAAGTGAGGGTATGTGGGGTTTGCAGAGACAGTGAGGAGGGATGTTTGTCAATGATCTGCTCGTAGTCTAAGTCAGTCTAAGATAATATATGATTAATTATAACTATAATAATCTAGATTGCTTATCTATTGCTTATCAAATCAGCCCAAACGTTTCTTCAAATGAATTATATGTGATGTGGAAGCTGTTGGTTTGGACTGCTGACATGTTTTGTATGAGCTCTTCCATAAGATGATATAGTTAGTTAAATGTCATTGTAACAAAGGGAATCGTTTTGGTCTGTAGCTGGTATCAGTCCAATGACACGCTATGAGCTCATGTACGAGCGAGATCTTCATCTTTATTCCTATTTCATTAGAATCACAAATAACGTTTGTGTTATGAGTCCTGTGACTGTAATTCAGATTGAAGAGATTATTATTATCTAACAGTAACTTTATACAGTATATAGACTATAATACATAAAAAACGGATTAGAAAATAGTTATACGTATATAATATATATAGTGTATATGTTGAAATGCAAAAAATACCACGGTGAGTTATTTCTTTATTTATTATTAAAATATTATGAAATTATTCACTTCAATTAAAAAATAAACATGAGAACACGTACATACAAATCAGGTGACAGTTAAAACAAGAGACATTCAGTCGTGTTCAGTTAGCCTTGTAAACTGTCTGTTAATCCCAACGGCCGGTTAAAATTCCACAGTGCTCGTTATGAAGGTGTTTGACCTCATTAATCTCAATCGTGTGGCTTTTTTTCCCTTCGGAGGCATCAGTTGTGGCAACTAACTTAACAGTATGACATGATATCCAAAAGTATTTTATTTATTTCTTAAACTATGTTTCAGGCATTAAAGTCTGCTAGAATGAAAAGTGCTTAATTCACATGCTTTGGACTTTTGTACAGCTTTACCAACCGTCGCCAATCCGGTGGTATGAATTAGCCTTCTACCCACAACTTGGATTGGCACCACAACATCGGTGAGGTGGAACGAGGACCGCGCAGCGGCAGCTGCACCACCACCGGCAGCAGACGAGGGACGGCTGAGACCTCTGCACTCCTACAGTGGCCACCTCAAGCACGTCCTTAACCAGAAGAGCCAAAGAGTGCTTGGTCTTCAGGTGGTTAAGGACTTCACCGAGCCGGCTGAGTACACAGGTATGTGTACCCACAACTTGGATTGGCACCACAACATCGATATAGAACATGAAGCAATTAAAAGATAAATTAGTATTGTGTCACAGAATCTATCCTGTGTATACAAACTCAGGTGGTTGGAGGTGTTTTACTATGGAGGTGCACGTTTACTGCTTTTGAGAAAAGTGGCATTGCGCTCCAGAGTCACGGCCCTCCGGCCAGGAGCCTGGTTCAGTTCGCTCATATCGACGCCGGAGTCTCCAGACTCTCAACCGGCCTTCGCCGCTCTGACACTGCGTACCGGATCTCAGCTGCGGGTTTGCCCTCCAGTGATACGAACCAGGCTCGGGGAGGCTGAGTCGAGGGGCTTTTAGAGAGTTCTGCGAAGGCATGCACAGAGTGTCTGCCGCCGCCCCTCATTTTATTCAACGTCCCCGGGACGGATGCGGACTCCGTCAGGCAGAAGTGCTCTCTGGAGGCGCTGGCCGAAGTTTCCGACTGATTGCTCTCCAGAACCCCGAGCTGGTCCTCATTTTCCGCGGCCTGGTTCTGGGTAGCCGACGGTCCTTCTGGCGGAGTCTGCGTGACACCGCCATGACTGTGCGGCTCAGCGGCGGACCCCACACGGGGAAGAGTGGCCGACTTGCTCCACTGAGGCTGCTCCTCCAAGTGGAAGAATGCTGGAGCGGGAAAGATGGCGACAGGCTCATTATAGAAGAACATGTTCTCCGTCTGCTGGTTCGTTCTTCTCTGTGATCAGGTTGCAAAAATAGTATGTGAGGGGTGGACCGGCTAGCTGTGCTCCAGATGTGGGCTGTGATGCAGGAGATCTGTGGTTCGAGTCCTGCCTCCGGCAAGTTGCAGCCAAAAAGTGTTAAATGATGGCAGTTATGGAGATTTCCCTAATAGACAGGTGTGTATGGAATGAAAACATACAGGTATGTATGACATGAAAAAGCTTCCAAAACCAAGTGCAGAAAATACACTTTAATAGCTTAAACAACACATGACAATAATAACACACTAATGATAACACACTATAACACCTGCTTAAATAACACACACATGACAATAATAACACACAATTATAACGAGTGTAAATAAAACAACAAATAAAAACCCTCATTTCCCCCTGCTATGAGTCCTTTGGACCTCCTCCCTCCACTGCTCCACAGTCTTGCCCCCGACAGCAGCACAGTAGGCTATACCATAAAGCCGAGTGTGGCCAGTTTGTAATGTTTTGGGCTGACCACACTTGGAGCAGGTGTACTGCTGACGGGTATTTTTGGGTGGCAACACCTGACCTGCAGCAGCCGCTGCCTCGGCCGCCTTCCTCTTCCTCCAGGCAGTGCTCCTACTTTCTCTGGGAATTTGAGGAGGCGGACCGGCAGGACCAGGGAAGACACCCAGGGGCAGTGGAGGAAGGCCGCTGGACGAGGGTCCAGGTTTTTCCTCATCTGGAGGAGCAGAAGGCCCTGGCTGCTCCCCATCTGGTGGAGGAGGAGGAGGAGGAGGAGGAGGAAGGCCGCTGGATGAGGGTCCTGGCTTCTCATCCGGCACGTCATACTGGAAGGGCTGTCCTTGTCCCACCTGAACAAAGGACAGCCCTTTGACGGGAGGGAGGGGCTCGGCTGCGTCACCTGCAGGGATGACGGCAGCTCCCTTCTGCAGCACAGCCGAGACCAACCCCCTCTGCTTGCGAGAGAACCTGGGAGACAAACACAGAATGCGGTCAGGCTCTTCATCCAGCGATAAATCAGAGTGCAGACCAGAACCCGTCAAAGCAGCTTCACGTTAAACTCACCACTGGCTCAGGGTCCTGTGGTTCAGCTCATAGAGCTGGATGTCCGTCTGAGCCATCAGCCTCGGGGTGCTCAGCACTACCTCTCTGATGGCCACGTAGTCAGCGAGGATGAGGCTGAGCCGGGGCCTGTGCACCCCGCCGACCCGCATGGCCGCCGGGTGGAGCTTGCAGAGCAGGGTGCAAATGGCTTCCACCAGGCGACTGGCGCTGGGCCAGGTGGAAGGCCCCGAGTTGACCCCGGGGAGGCAGCTGAAAGAGTCACGAGGAGCAGAGTGTGGGTCAGTACATAGCAGATATGTACCAGAGGAAAGATTCTTGCTCTAAAGGAGTCTCACCGTTGGAGACTCTCCTTTCCAGCACAGGAGGTGTTCTTCCCCTTCGCTGCCTTGAACCGCCCCTTTGGTTGCCTCTCCCGGTATCTGGGAGGGTAGTCGACTCGCCGCTTGTCCTGCTCCGCCAAGCGAGTCCAAAGCAGGATGAGTCGGTCTACCCTACTCTCAGACAGCCCCAGAAGGTTCCTCCCTTCCACCAGCGCCTGGGCCAGCTTCAGGACGTGCCGGTACCCGGGCTGGCCATCAGGACCCTGGATGTCCTCCTGAGAAGAAACGAGGAGGAACAAAGGCCGTAAGCAAATAGTGCTGTAAGAGATTCTATCTCACAATCATCAGTATGTGAACTTACTTCAGAGTCTGAGGAGGGCTGCTGGGGATCAGGGTCCTGAACCTCTGGGGCCTCAGGAGGGGCAACTTGACCCGAACGGGATGGCTCAGACGGTGCGTCAGCTGGATCACCTGACCAGGCTGCTGCCACGCTGGAGGACGGAGTATCGGGCCCGAAGACGGTAGGGTCCGCTACGTCTTCCTCGATGCCCTCATCCTCCTCCAGCGCCTCGATGGCAGGAGCCTCGTCCGGAGTGTCAGGGTCCAGGCTGACGTCCTCAAGCACTTTGCCGGTCTGCTGGTACAGGTACTCCACTCCGATGAGCTCCCCTGTCACAAAGAGAAGGATTCAGTAGCGGCTCGTTTTGCTGTCAGTTACGAGATGAGGTGTTTTCACATCGCATACCTGTGTACTCAGCCGGCTCGGTGAAGTCCGTAACCACCTGAAGACCAAGCACTCTTTGGCTCTTCTGGTTAAGGACGTGCTTGAGGTGGCCACTGTAGGAGTGCAGAGGTCTCAGCCGTCCCTCGTCTGCAGCCGGTGGTGGTGCAGCTGCCGCTGCGCGGTCCTCGTTCCACCTCACCAGTCCATCCACCAGGAACGCCTGGAAGTGCTTGGCGCTGGCCCGGGTCCCTGGGGAAGGGGGGTTTTGGATCAGACACGAGTTCGCATTTTCTTCAAGTTTAAATAGAGACTACATTTTGTCACAAGCCGCGAGACACAAGCCGGTACCTGGGATGAACCGGTTAAGGTGGAGGTGGAAGGACTCCAGAGAGGGGGAGCCCCTCGCGCAGCGATATACGGGCAGGCTGACTCCTCCCTTGGTCAGCCGGCCCGTCTGGGTGTACAGCTGCACACCTGGCGGGTCCTGGATGCAGCTGAGGTGGGTCCTCTGCGTACTCCATATTTCCTGGATGCGGAGAGCGTTGAGCAACGGGATGCCCAGGTTGTTGCGTCCTGCCGGTCCACCGAAGGTGTCGAGGAGCTCCTGGATTAGGAGGGCCGATTCCTCAGGCCCGCGTGTCCTGCGGCGGACGTGGAGCCTCCACTCCTCCCTGGAGATCCTCTGGATCACCGCGGCGTCGGTCAGTCCAACCGTCCCGTGCTTCCCCTCCAGCTGGGACCGCTTAGCTTCTGCGAGACGGCGTGCATCTCCGGCGTCCACCTCAAAGATGCAGTGAGACAGCTGCCTCATGAAGGTGGGGTACAGCTCGTGGCTCTCGGTGTTGACACCTGATGCGAAGCGTCGCATCAGGTGCCAGATGTCCAGTCTCACCACGAGATGCTCCCACTCCTGCGAAACAAACAAAACGTTAAACTCTACCGCCACGGTGCTGATGCAGCATAACTGTTAACTTTTCACACCTGAAACAAGGCAGCTGTCTTTGACACGCCGTCTCTGTTGCAGCAGTCGCGGTTCACGTAGATCAGCTGGGGGGGAGGTACCCCGGCGAGTCGGTACCGCCTGATCAAGCCGGCCGCCATCCCGGACAGGCCCCCGGCGCTCTCAGTGGAGGTGAGGACGCTCATGAGGACCTGCCCGTGCTCATTGCCGACGTTGGTAGCCCAGGCGGCCGTGTCGGAGGCGATACCCGCGAGCTTCTTCGCCACCTGCAGAGAGATTCTGAGAGTTAATGTGAGAAACACACAGCAGCTGGAAGGAAAAGAAACTGACAGACTGCACTCGCCTTCTTGGTGGAATCCATCTTTATGATGGACCCGAAGGTGGACGTGATCCTGGCCTTGTACTCATCCAGCCGCGCCAGGACGTCGTAGCTGTACGCGGTCAGCAGCCAGACGGGGGATGGAAGAGGGGGCATCTGGGGCGGAGGTGGAATCTGCCCCCTCGCCGAGCACAAGGCCAGGAATGGCTCGCACACGCCGAGGTACTGGATCGCTCTACGCATCCAGGCGTCCGAGTGCTGCTCCCGCAGGGTGTTGTACAGCTGGTTGGCACTGTTCCCCAGAGTGCGGGACCTCAGCTGTATGACCACCCTCATGTCACAGGACAGCCTGCACGACACAAACATCACGTAGAGCCGAGTCTGCACCTCCAACGGGACGTTCAACACAGACAAATGGTGAAGAAATGCCTCCTTACTTGTACGTGAGTACAGCTGGGAACTGGCAGCTGTGGGTGGGGGACAGCTGCCTGATGATGCCCTGTGACCACCCCCCGACCTTCTTCTTACACCGACGGCACTCCAGGTACTCGGTGGCCATGAGGTACCAGCCGTCGATGTCCAGGACCCTCCGGATGGTCCTGTACAGCCCAGCCTTCATCAGGGACCCAGAGCACGAAGGCTGGGGGCATGTCAGCTGCAGACGCCAAAGCCGGTGTGGCATCCAGAGGAACAGCCGACATGCGAAGAAGGGGTCGGGGGATGCGGGAGGCTGGCTGTAGACCGGCCGGGTTTGGGGGGGGGTCCACCATAGGTTGAGCTCGCGCACGAGCCGAGGCCTCCCCTGGCTGTCCCTGGTAAACAGCACCCGGCCGATCCACTGCTGCTGCTCCACAGTGAGAGCTGCCCTCCAGGACTGAGGCAGCAACTGGTGAGACGACAACACACACACACAAAACCATTTTAATATCTACAGTCAGCAGGGACACCTGCGGCCTCACGTGTTAGAGAGACTGCCTCACCTCACTGGCAGAAGATGGAGGGGGAGGGAGGAACTCCTCCCGTTCCTCCACGGCGACGGGTGCGGACGGCGTCAAGGGGGCGGCTGGAGGCGAGGGAGCCGGTGTCCCGGCAGGCTGAACCACGACGAGGGCTGCAGGAGGTTCCACCAGGGGGTCTATCTCCTGCGAGGCTTCCAGCAGCTCCTCGTCTGTGGGCTCGTCCAGCAGAGTAGAGACACCGGCTCCCGGAGGAGGAGGTGCTGAGGAGGAGGAGGAGGAGGAGTCGGCGGCGGCAGCAGCAGCAGCAGCGGGTGGTGGCAGGCGCAAAAGGGGAGCCTTTGCAATCGAGGCTTGAAGGTAAAGGAGATGTTTGAGTAACGTAAAAGGTTGAGATTAAGATGAATTATTATTAATTTATTAATTATTATTAATTAATACTGTTAATGCTGAGAGACCGACAAAGATTGAGCTGCATTTACACACCACAAGAGATCAGGAGGTGATTTTAAAGAGCGAAAGTGAGGGTGAGATGATAACTAGTTAGCCATGCAGATGTTGTTGAGCTAGCCAGGCGCTGATGAAAGCACGGTGAAAAGGACGATGTTATTTGCAGAGGTAGGTTATTGATCCGAGATGATCATCAGACCGCTGACGCAAAACTTACCAGTCATCTGCTTTCGTCCTCTGATTCGAGGAAACGTTTTTAAAGTCAAATAAAAAGAGCGTCAACAATGAATACAAGTACTTTTGTTTGTGAGCAAAGTGTTTCCTGTTTATGACTTTACTCTTTACTTACAGGTCTCCAAGTCAACTACCGCCTTGACCAGCTCTTCATCTGTAGGCTCCACAGATGACCGGGGGGAGGACAGAGCTGGTCTGAAGGGGCTGAAGTGGGAGGCTGCGGACACATGATGACAGAAGATGAACCAGGGAAACAGGAGCGTAGATCAAGTGGAACGTCAGTAAATAACGGAGGCTGGACTGACCTGTAGATGCAGGCTTAGGGGCCACCAGCTTCTTCACCTGGGCCTGCATCTGCACAGCAGATAGAGAACGCCGCCCAGAGACAAACCCCACAAGCGCTGGACCAAGAGGCCTATTATGACACACGATAAATGAGAGGCAACGACATTAACAATGACACAACGTTACAAACATTTCTTCAGGAACACGTACTGTGATGCACTCGTGGCTCTCTGGCTTGCGGCCGATGCAGAGGCTGCGCTGCTGCTGGAGGTGGAGGCGGTGGAGGAGGTAGATGCTCCAGCAGCAGCTTTCATCCTCTGCCTGTCTCTGCTGCGCACATACTGGACGGCGTTCTCCATCTGCGTCCCTGGAGCTGGTGACGTCCTCCGCAGGTACTTGACAAAACTGCACAAATCAAACATTCAACATGATTCTGATTCTCGATTGTCGCCACAGCAACGCGACGATAATAATAATAATAATGATCTTTTTCACCGGATCTTTTTGTTGTCCGTCGACTCGTAGAGGCTCTCCAGGGTCTCAAATTTGAAGTCCCCGAAGCCAACAAGGGCCCGTCCCTCCTGACCGGGCTGGAGGGAATTCGCCCGCGCCTCCTCAAATGCCCGGTGGAACCTGACAGCCTCCACGAAGTCAGGATAGGCGGAGGAGTAGCGGGTGAAGGCGTCCTGTGAGGTTACAAAGTGAGATAACACAGTGAGGTTAAATGCCATCATTTCTCTAATTGTAACGGTCTCAAAGTATTGTGAAGGACCTTGTTGGCCATCAGCGGGGCCTCAGACTGCGTCCTCTCGCGCTCCTTCTGGTGGGAGGCGACCAGATTGACGCTGTAGCCCACGTCGTTCTCCAGGAGCCAGTGGAAGGTTCTGCCCTGGTAGCGGCCAAACTGCACCTTCCACCGGCTCAGGACCAGGGCGGCGTTGGCGGTGTCACCGCCCTCGGAGACGACGTGAGCCCAGGCCTCCGAGTCCACCTCCTCCGGCTTCTTTGCCCTGTAAGGCGCCTGGGCACTGGGGGGCTGCCGCGTGAAGAGGGCCTGGGCCGCTGGGGAGGCCTTGAGCAGGATGGTCCCGTTAGGGGCCCTCCGGAATGTAGGGTGTTCCATCTAAACAAATGGACATTTTAGCAGCACACGGGAGAAAGAAGACATGACACGTGACACTCCCATCTATGACATCAGTTATATCACAGTATTTTACTCTTGTCATTAAAACCTTCCTATCAGAGGAAACCATGTGTCTGTCTCTAAATATGCACATGTATTTTTTTATGTTTGTTTGTTATTATGTTACATAAATAACGAATAATTCCACATAAATGACAAATATCACAATTCTACTGGACTGTTGAATGACACACATGAATAAAACACGTTGCTATACGTTGTAATGAAGTAACGTTTATGACTTGGTAACACCCGTTGTTGTCAACATGTGACGCATGCCCGATGCTATAAGTCACGTAAACTCCGTCAGCAATAAACCACCTAAATGTCCGTAGAAAGGCATAAATGACAAATATCACAATTCTACTGGACTGTTGAATGACACATGAATAAAACACGTTGCTATACGTTGTAATGAAGTAACGTTTATGACTTGGTAACCCCCGTTTGTTGTCAACATGTGACGCATGCCCGATGCTATAAGTCACGTAAACTCCGTCAGCAATAAACCACCTAAATGTCCGTAGAAAGGCATAAATGACAAATATCACAATT